>NC_141899.1:17245615-17282181 GCF_030686135.1 Camelina sativa | reverse complement strand
CTACATTCTCAGCAACCTCTTTCAACTGTTTCACATTCTCTTCCACAATTTTCAATCTTGTATCCAGATAATCAAACTTCGCATTCATCTTCTCGAATCTACTATTCAACACTTTCAACAATCGGTTCTCTACCTCATCCAATCCATTATTCACCTTCTTCAGAGCCACCTTGGTTCGAGCAACCTTCTTCCGACCTTGCTTTGTTTGACCAATATTTTTCTGAGCCAAATTACCTGCATCTGGATTAGGCTGAATTGCTCGGCTAGCAACATCTGCTTTATGCATATTTTCAAAACATATTGTCTTCTTTTCCTTAACTAGACGCTTTGTCCAACCGTCTGCAATTGCATCATCCACATCGTTCCATCCACAATCGTGATCCATGATTTTCTTCATAAGAACTTTCTCATCGGGAGATGGATACATGATACTCTAAATCTCCTGTAAAAGTAAAGAATCATTTTTAAATATAACCATAATGCATCAATACTTAATACGTAATGTAATTTATATTTACAAATAGCTTACCGTACTTGTACTAAGAGTATCATACAAATCTGATATTGAAAAACCTTTAAGATGACTTGGTTTGAACTTCCACTTACACATTCGAGGACACTCAGGATTTGCTTCTCAAACAATTTCTTGAAAATTGTTCTTCAGAGCTGGAATAGCTTCATACCCTAGAAGCTATTCACAACAGAAATCAATCAAATATTAGTTATAAATTAGTTATAAATTGATCTACAATAAAAAAGAAGAAGCTAGAGATGAATACTTTACCTCTAAAGAAGTAACAAAACTAGGAAACACCTTTTGTCGACCCACAACTCCTCCACATGAGTGCATAATATGAAAAAGGTCTTTCATATTAGCATCAAGTGCAAATCTCCCCCACAGGAATGATTTACACAATTCTAGGTCACCTACGGCTCGGTAAAAGAAACTCTCCACAGATGGTGCATCCTCTCCCGTTTTTTCCTTTCCTACTATGACCCTACATAAAAAAATAGAGGACTGCCATTCTTACACGGTCATCAGAAGATTTCTTCATTGACAGTAGCTTTGGCTCCAGCTCGTGAAACTGTACCGTTGCCCCTAGACAAAAATGCTTCCCAACAAACACATTACTACCCAAACTTTCATAGTAGGCTAGATATTCGTGACAATACAATCCAGACATGAGTGCCATTTCGGTGAGAGAGTACCGGATTGGAACCCTGTTCACAATAAACCAACACTCCTTTTTCTTATCTAAGCATGATGTGCAAAGAAAAATCATCCACAGAGCCTGCATCTTATGGTTTGCATACCTATGCATATGGAAGAAATATTTGAACTGAGGATGCTCCGTAAACCATTTGAGCTCATCATCTGAAAGATGGCTCTGCAACAGTTTCACTGCTCTATGAATGTAGCACTTAGCTGATATCTTGAACAGTTTCATATATTCACTAGGTTTGAAGAACATGTCAAGTGGTTGTAAAACTTATGTTTCCTCATCAGAATCCTGCATTCAAAAACAAGTTATACCGAGTTATACTCAGTTGTACCTTTTACTTTCAGAAATTTCTAATGTACAAAATTATCCTAGTTATAACAAATCCTAGTGGGTTGTACCTTTTACTTACTAAAATGTCTAAAGGGGTCCAAAATCATCCTTGTTATACCAAATCCTACTCAATTGTACCTTTTACTTTTAGAAATGTACAACATCAAAATCATCCGAGTTATACCAAATCCTTTACTAAGTAATTCACATGTGGGTTCAGTTATATACCGTTGAATATTCTCCAGTGATGGAAGCTCCTTCAGTATCAACTTATGGATGCGATTCTTCTCTATCTTCATTAGCGATATCTGGTTCTGTAGATTTTGAATATTCACTTAGGACTGCGTTTTGTTTTTTAGCCATTCCTCCTTTCCACAAACCTACAAACAAACATGAACAAAAATGATTACATTAATTTCCGATTCTACAAAACAATCGACATGAAATCTTCATAGAATCGGCAATCTCGATGTAATAGTTAAACTCACGATCAACAACAAATCAATTCACCAACGAACCGTAACCGTAACCAATTGATCCGATGTTCATAGAAAGCACAGAATCAACATAGCTAGCTCTCAAGATGAGAGAAACCTAGCAAATACAGAACTATTTTTAGAGTTTTACAAGTTTTTCACAATTTCAGATTTTGCATAATGAAGAAGACGATGAACAGTTCCCTTTTAAGTCTTCAACAACTTCAGCTAGCTCCAATTGCAACCCTCCACGTAATTTCTCTTACTTCCACCAATAACCAAGCTCCATGTGTCTCTGTGCTACTGAATTACTGTATCAAATCTTCCCTGTTTGCAGAACCTTGACCTCAAGGTTCATGTAAACTTCCTTTGCACATTGATGCTTCCTCCACATTCTTAAGAGTCAAATTGATTGAAACCATTGTAACAGCTCTGACTTCTTAAAGTCAAGAGTGATGCAAGTTTGATTCCAGGGTCAAAGGTTTGGCTCTGTGTGACTTCAACCATTCGTTCTACTTTGGGACATTCCATTTGAACTAGTGGATCCACACACTGATACATCGCTGCAACCGTCTGGACCTTACTTCCAAGCTCGTAAACAACCAATCTCATGATGCAAAAGAGCTTCGTCCACTTGTCACTCTGTTCCCAAAACTTATATCGCCATTTGTGCTTGATTTGCAATGGCCCTTCACCAAATGTAATCAACTGTTGCAGGGCTTGTAAAGTTTGCCTCCGCAGTCCATATCGCCCTTGTACAACAGAACCTTGTTTTGGCCAGTCCCAATGGATTGCTTTAGCGGATAATCCCCCTGGTTCCCAAACACGCTCAGCCTTATGTGAATAAGTGAAGCATTTCTTTTCACTTATCTCGTCCCTCACTGATATATCTAGACCTGGCTGCAGTTTTTTAACAAACTCTTCTCTAACAGAACATTCAACTTGACAAACAGTAAGTTCACTACCATATCCATCCATGACAGTAAGGTGATGTTGTATAGCCCACATAGAAAACTTCTGAATAGGCTGGTCTGGTTGTTCCACCAAACAAGAGAATCTGGCCATCACACCACATATTAAATGAGTGATGAGATTGCTTCATTAATTTTCACAGAAGCTGGCTCTTCTTCCATCATAATCGACATTTGAAACAGCCACTTGAATCTGTCCGCCATTTCTTCTCCTGTTTCATTTAACCAATCCTCTGTGTGGATAATAGTTGCGAGAAGAGAAACCAAAAGAATCAAAACTTGCCCCACACAGCTTTGAACCCCACGGCCATATGCAAACCATAAACCTGAAAAATTAACTTCTGGAGGTCGTGGTGCTGAACCATAAGGAAAAACAAGCCATGTGTTGTGGAGTTTCACAACTCCTATCTCCATGACCTGAAAATCACCAACAACATGTGTAGGTAGTAATCTCCCGCGTTCCCACACATGATTAGCTCGTTTGACAAGAAACAACATATGCTTTTTACGCTCATAATCATAGATCTCTAACCCAAGCTTCCCTTCTTCTAGACCAACACCAGAGTACATAGTTAAAGTAACACGTTCCCGTTTCCAGTTCTGAGAATCTGGCGAAGAAAACATCTTTGTCCCATAGAGTCTATGCGCGGTCTTCTCAATTATACCACCAGAGTGCACTTTACTTATCCAATCCCACTTATCATGTACGCATAGTAACCCACCTGGCTTCCACACATGGTTAGCTTGAGATAAACTACGGATATGATCACAGATTCGTAATCTTGCTGGTGGTAACATAGTCACTTCATTGTCATGAACAAGCAATTTAGGGAGAAGCAACATACCAACCCTATGACCGGTGTGACTCTCATTCAAGTTTGTACCAACATTTGCTTCATGAATCCACAAATTTTCTTGTATCAATTCTCGTGGTGGTGACATGTCTTTGAACTTGAACCACCAAGTCTTAGGAAACGTTTTCCTTTTCCCATTTCTCAACAGTTTTTCTCCTAGTGGCATTGAATCAAACACTTGGGGTGCACCAGTAGTAGCATATTCAAGGTCAGAATTTAACTCAGAGTGATGTGTCCTCATAATAGCAAATGACAAATCATCATCAACATCCAGAGATTTAACGGGTTACCTATGGCTAAATTCCAATTGAGAGACTGATACCTTCTGCTTAAGAACTTGCGGAATCAAGTTAGGTTGCTGAACTGAATTCGTTGAATGATTCTCCCTTTGTTCTTGAATCCAGCCTTTCACTTCTCTTTCCTTCTCTGTACACATTTCACTCCTATCTTCACTTGAAGAATCTGTTTCACCAACCACTGATTTGGATCCAATTTTAACAATTGTTGAAATTGCCTTTGCGTTTGCTTCTGTTACAACCTCCATTTCAGTCAATTCTTTATCATTAGGAGATTGATCTTCATCAGATTCCATCATGAGAATACCTGAATTCTTGTGACGCAAATGGTGATCTGGAGTTTCTAGTTCATCGCAGAACATACAAAGTCCTTTGAACCATCTCTCGTTAAACTCTTCCCAGGAAATTCTCCGATGAAGCTTCTTTACTCGTATCCCTAACGATTCCGCTGTTTCACGAACAATAGCTTCATTCACCTTCATCTCCGCTCTTGACTCCGCCATGGATTCCGAGGATGACACAGCTCTAATACCTTTGTAACAGTTAAAATCACGATCAACAACAAATCAATTCACGAACGAACCGTAACCGTAACCAATCGATCCGATGTTCATAGAAAGCACAGAATCAACATAGCTAGTTCTCAAGATGAGAGAAACCTAGCAAATACAAAACTATTTTTAGAGTTTTACAAGTTTTTCACAATTTCAGATTTTGCATAATGAAGAAGACGATGAACAGTTCCTTTTTAAGTCTTCCACAACTTCAGCTAGCTCCAATTGCAACCCTCCACGTAATTTCTCTTACTTCCACCAATAACCAAGTTCCACGTGTCTCTATGCTACTGAATTACTGTATCACTCGACCACAACAAAAAAAAGGTAAGAAAAGAAGAATAAGATCCAAATACTCAAAGAAATCGCCGATTAAGGATTTTGATTCTATTGAAAAGAAGGATTTTGAAATTGCCGGTTTCTCTTGGGGTTTTCTCTTCGACAACAACGATGTAGAAAAAAGAAAAACTTTTACTTTTCGAGTTTTTATCGACTTAACCCGATTTGAGTATTTTTGGATCTTTTTAACCCATTTAGACTGGTTGGATCGGTAATATATTTGATTTGTAAAGGACGCGAAAGTCTTTCCGTAATTTTTTGATTTAAAATAATTAATAACAAAATTCAGTTTAATAAGAAAAGCATCTGAGAATTTTTTTATGGAGAGTAGAGAGCTCCCGATATTAAAACCCACTTGAATCAATACTAGCAATAGACGCATGGTCACGTCTTTCCAGAAAAATTTTGTTTTGTAATCCGTACCAACTTTAGTAGCTCCACAGAGTCATCCGTACCAACTTTAGTAACATTTTGGCTGCTTGTTACAAAACCAGCTGCAACATCTTTATGGCCACACTTTCGTATAAGCTAAAATCTATTACATGACTTGATTCATTACTAGCAATAGACGCATGGTCACGTCTTTCCAGAACAATTTCGTCGTGCCATCCATACCAACTTTAGTAGCTTCGTAGAGTCATCCATACTAACTTTAGTAAATTTTGGCTGCTTGTTACGAAAATCAGCTGTAACATCTTTATGGTGACACTTATAAACTAAACTCAATAACTAGATTTGTTACGGAGGCTTTAGTCATTGATAGAGAAACACAATGTTGCCTACATCAACAAGAATACAAGATCATTGTATGATTAATGTGTATCAACTGAGACTAAGGAAAAGTCCGAGGATAAAAAATTAAGAAAGATTGCTTGCCAACCCAAAACTAAAAGATGGGTAATATGGAGAAATTGTGTTATGAATTGCAAACATGCTATTCATCCTCGCTTCTTCATGTATTTAATCGGTATTTTTTCTTTCAGTTGGAGATGAAAACACAGAATTGGGAGATGTATTATGATTGAAATTATTTTTTAGGAACATATTTAATGTCTTACAGCTGTGTGTGTGATAATTTCCAAAACTTCAACTGTTAATACCTTAAAGTTCAAAGTCTTGATATATAAAAATATTAAATTGATTTTAGTTCTTTTTTACTTATTAAACTACTTAAATTCTTGACAAAAAATTTAGCGAATTTTCATTCCATAGCCAAATGCTACTATTTATTGGTAAAAGATATGGATACAAATATTGTAAAGAACTTGTTTTTTTTCGTCACTTGTGTTCTCTTAAAGAACATGGATTTCACATGAGCTTTTTAACACCATGTTAATTATTTTTCGATAAAACACACTATTTTACATGGTAAAATTATTATTATACATCACTATTTATTATCAGTTTTGCCACCCACATGTTTTTGGCCAAACTTTTGCCAAAATTTTGTATGGCTATGATTTGAAACTGACGGGTTGCGGAAGAGTTTTTTTTTTTTTTTTTTTTCCCATAAAGCCACGGCCCTTATCTATCCACCAACACAAGTGCAGATTATTGATTGTGTTACAAAAACATAAATTCTAGCATAATACATTCATGGTGTCCCAACTATTCGGTCTTGGAAACTCATCATTCAAACTAAAAAAAGTCGTTATCAAATGAATAAGAAATTTAGTTTGAACATGAATGCTAGCTACACGTTTTACTTTTACTAAAAGAAGTAAAAAACATTATAACAAAGAACATTTGTTATTTGCCTTTAAAAACAAAATAAATAACATCATGAGCATTCATTTATGTAACACATCACGCAGGATGTCTTTATTTCTCCTAGGGTCTACAATCATACAAGTCGTTGGACTAATTATTGGCAAATATTTATTTGAATAGACTATTCAATTTGATTGTTTACTGGTAACGATTAATGTTGAAAGAGATTTCCTGGTTCTGAGTTTAAGCTCAGGTGCCTAAGTCGACCAAACTTTTACTTATATTTTCATTCCATATAAATTATATCGTAATAAAATGTAGTTACCAAATCGGATGCACTAGTTTGGCATCTGCTGCTCTAGGATCGGACTACATAAGTTACACTAGTCAGTCCTAGCGTCTTCTATAACGCATTTCAATCGATAACATTGATTTTATCCTCATTCAAACGTCTCTACAAACAACAAGATTACCAAATGTTTGTTTTTATATTTCGGATTTGCTTATTTGAATCATCTCTCTAATGATTTAAAATCATTTCATAACGCCACATGGAGATAGTTATATCCCGATGTGCAACTTCATCATGTAGCACCGTATCAACATTAATTGCATTGCCCAAATCATAGCGTCACATTCAGACTCTTCTGGTGTTAGTCTTCGCCATCTTGCCCATCCCACCATTTCTATTACCTACTTAATGATACATCGTCATTGTTTCAATAAAATCAGTTTAATTAGAATTAGCACTTCTTATGATCTTTATTTAGTTTTGCAATACAATATAAAGTATTAAATTAAAACCATCACAAAAAGTTTAATTAATAAAGAAAATGAACTGTTCTTAATTCCAAATGCCACTGTTTGTTTTATCATTATTAGAAAAACCCATAAACGCTTAGCTAGGTTCTTGTAATCATTTGTTAATCAAGATATACTACGTTCTAACGTAAATGCTCTATTCTTCAATTGTTAGCTCCTACGATCCAAGATTGTTTATAATGTGTATAAATTTTAGACATGTATTACTTATTTTGGCTTACTTATGATGGATTGTATAAAACTTCTTACCAAAAAACTTGTTTATATAATTTGGCAAAATTTAAAAACCCGATGCTAAATTATAAATGAAATAAAGACGAATCCTAACTCCCAAGAAATAAGAAAAAACAAAATAGTGAAATTAATAATTCAATTCAATAAAGTCGGTAGATCTGACGGCTAGTATAATTTATGACACGAACCTACCAAAATTTATGGCCACTAGCTTCAGAGCCAAGACTCTCTATAAATAAGACACCATCTCTTAAAAAGGTAACCACATTGTCCTGTCTTGCAAGCAAATTACACCAAGATCATAAATATAAAAAAAAGGTTTAGAGAGTTCTTTAAATAGACGTCAAAGCAAATCATCATCATCAGAGCATCTTTTGAAATCATCATGATAACAGTTGCTATAGCCGCTGAGTTGCTTGAGGAATACACGGCGGCGCTCACTCGCATCACCGCCACATTCCTCCCGCTACGACCCACAAGTCGCCGCCGGAGCGTCAGAGCTCCAACCACCAGCCGAGCTGAATCTTCCTTGCCTCGTAACGATAACTCATCCTCACTAGCTCCAAATTACTCCCGCTTTTCTCTTGAATTTCTGATTATTTATTTTATTTTTATTAAAAGAGTTTTCGAATTTTCTTCGTCTTGGCTGTAATTTCTAATGAAGTTTATGTTATTAAATTGGAAAATTCAATTTCTATTCATTTGACTTTATTTGATTGATTTTTTTTTGGTTATATAGTAAGTAATTATTAGAAATATGAAACACAAAGCTTGTAAAATGGTTTATAACGTTAAAATAATATTATATAAGAGAGTTCAAAAGATTCATATATTATTGATGATAGATAACGAATGAACATTGTGGATAAGTATGAAGATATATTCAAAGGGAGTATATAATTTATACAAAATAAATGTTATAACGTTCAAAACAATAAAACTGGATATTTCATTTTTTTTTTTTTTTTTTTGGGTAGTTTTTGTATATTTTCAGTCAGTCAGCATTTTATATGAAAAAGGTAAATAAAAATTTAAAAAGTGTATACGATATATGTGTTTAATGAAAGTCGTCAAGCAAACTCAAATGATTTTTTTGATATGAAGAGATTAAGTACTACTATAATTGTGTGTCTTTGGATCTTGTTGATTATAAATGTGTCCTTCAAGTCGAAAGATGCCCTCATTTTGTTTTTTAATGAAAGGGATATTATGGCGATTTTATTTATTCTATCGCTTAAAAAAAATCTAAAAATTTGGGGTTTTGTATTTTTGTGAAAAAGTATACTGACATGATGGAAAGTGGACCGAATCACATGTTCATTTAAGAACAAATGATTCAGACGTAGAAACAAGGGAAAGCTTGGTGCTACGATTTACGAACTGAAAAATTGCGAACCAAAGAAAAATGGTTATTTTGCTTTTATTTTTCTGATTGTGTAGAAGAGTGCTTTAACATTTTTTTGTTAACTCAGTTTAAATCGAGAATAGATCGAAAAGTTTGAGAATTCGGCCAGCGCGACGAGTTTGGTCCATAGATTCAGGTATGTTATCACAATGGTAACTGTACGTTTGGATAGTTACAAATTAAACGAACTAAAAAAGGGACAAAAACAATTCAACCAAAGAGTTAGATAAATATAGTGAAAGGATGTGTAAAGGAGAAATGTAGATAAAGGCTATATAAGTGTAGTTAGTGTCTGACTAAAACCCTAAGGCAAAACCTATATATATTGTAAGTTTGTAACCATTTCTATTAAGGAATAGTTTCACTCATCATATTATAGGATGGCTATACCGCCATCGAATTTTGTACCGTTGTTTACCGCTATCCTTTTTTGCTTTTAACTACTCCACCATTTCTTCTAACTGTTATCCCTTAGTATCAACCTTTTCTATGACAAGATACATCTAGTCAATGTGTTCAAGGATGCTATGGATCGTTTGTTGAAAACAATCATTTGATGGGATGACAAGCTAACAACCATCGACAAACAATCCAAAAGAGACGGGATTTTACCTTTACCTAATGTGATGTTCCACCAAAACATTTTGACTCCAATCATCATAGGTAGACATCAATTGTTGCGATCTTTCACGGTTTTTGTTTTTTGGTTTAATGTTAAGCCTTTCACTGTTAATTTTAGACTTCGTGTTTCCCATTATCTAACAAATGTTCAGAGGAGCTTAGGAGGAGGTGTACCATTTATTCTTTTGAAATGAGCTCCTTCGGTTTCTGTGGAAGCGTTGTATTAGTTTTTTACATTGCAAGACTGTGGTGGCCTGGTGGATTGGATCTTAACTTCGGTTCTTGAGTGGTGTGAGTGAGAAGAAGGTACAATTAATCTTGGAATTAGAATCGCGTCACACTATGGGATGATTTCCATAATTAATAATAGTAATTTTGTTGGATATGGGCTTTGCCCCAACATTTGGTGAGGCCCAAACAGAAGATCCTTTAGATTTTAGGGCTTCAAGTCATAAAATCAACCCATCTGACCGCAAAGGCAAAATCATTATTTGCAGAAGAGACCCTAGGTCAACGACCCACTATAAATACCAGATGTTACTATCATGCACAAGATCCGAAATCTTGGCAATCAGAGATAAACGAGCAATTATTCTCGTATTAACTGCACTTAGCACTTTAGTTGTCATTTTCTGTAAACTCTTGCTTCGTTAATAAAAGGACTAGCTCTGATTTATCCCCAATAATATTCGTATTATTTATATTGTCGATTCCTTACATCAACAAATTTGTTTTTGACCTTGCATATTCGACTTCCTCCCTTAGTGTTGCCTTTTTTTCCGGTATACTTTATTAACCGATTATATTCACAGAAAATTCATGACAAATAAAAAAAGAAATACAAATGGCTTGATAACTTGATCAACACTTTCGTGTATCCGTTTCCGGTATATATATATTCCAATATCATGCATCATCTATGACTATGCATGATTATTACAGTGATATGAGAAGACGAATGTAGATGTATGCATTGTATACATTTGCTATCTTTATACTAAACAACAAACTACATTTCACTTGCAAAGGGAGTTACTGAATCACAACACTTCTTTTGGCCTAATCTCGATCCCTTGAACGATGATTCCACCTTTCCAACCACCTTCTCTTGTCTCCGAGACACTCATTTCGAGATCCTCCTCATTAAAACCAACATAATATTCACGAGTTCAATCTCCAACCACCCATCCTCTCTAGACTCTTGCATTCCTGACTCAAGAAGCACTCTTCTATCGTTATAAACGTCGGTTCTTGTGGATCGAAAGCTTACATCCAAAGGTAGAGACTCAAATCCAAAGGCTCTCATTTCTTGTTCTTTGAAAACAAGGTAAGCACCATAAATGGTAGCTTTGGAAAGAAGGGATGTGCTTATCTTGCCTCGGATTTCAAACCAACACACACCGCTAGAAGCCCCCGCAACTTCCTTAAACCTGTTATAAACTAATCATAATCAACACCAAGAGATTTAGATGAAAAGAAGCAAAAAATGGAGATGAAACTAATTAAACCTTGAGTCCGGAGTCGACATCCATATCCAGAATTCACGACTATCAACCCAAGTAATTTCTAGTTTCCTTGCAGACAACATCCAACATTTCTTCCCGCTTCTCTTTTCCATCCAAAAGCTCTACATATATAGATTTCAAAGAAAACTTTAGAAATTTTGTTCAACTGATTGAGTGCATCATTCATCCACATCACATTCTTCTTAAACAATCAGTCTCTAGAATCAGTATATAAAGGAAATAAAAACACAGAAGGCATATTGTTGACAAACAAAAGAGAACAGATTATAATGTGAATTACCATTCTTCCATCGCCGATGAGAAGAGGAGATTCACATAAGCAAAGGAAGAGCTTCTTGTTCGAAAAACTAGATAAAGTATTATTGATATACATACGAGAATATGAGGGAAGAAACCTCTCCCAAGCGGCGTCCGAGTCGGCTATCGAGCGAAGTAATTTAGAGACAGCAGAGAGACGGCAAATGTCATAGGGGCTGGTGAAAGATATCACAACGGCGATGCATTCTTCCGGTAAATCAAGAAAATTCATCCCCATTGTTTTAGACAGAAACTTAATGGTGATGTTGGAATAATCGTTTTAGACAGAAACTTAATGGCTATTTATTTATGCCTCTCGATCACCTGAGAAAAAGGTAAACGTATCGTTTTTCATTTCTATTTTTCAAATAATGTATTTGGGTTTACTTGCAATGTATTTTAAATCTATTAGCAATATATTTGGTAAGCCTGTCATGATATATATATATATATATATATATATTTCATTCTTTCGCAAGGTCCTTTCAGAAAAAATCCGAGACGGTTCCATTTCATAAAACTTGAGGTAGTATATCTACTTCACACTTTGGGCTAATCGTGACAACATATTAATCCTATATTGTTTTTGATTCACTTATGTCTATGGAAAATGTTGGGACGTATTGACCCAAAAGAGTTGATTTGTAGATATTAACTATACGAATGTTAACTTTTCTCATGTTTATATGTTTTTTCTGAAATTTGAATAGTCTTTTTTTTTTTTGGGTGAATTTGTGTTGTAACCAAAACAAAAATAAAGGAACGAAGAATATAGCCATCTAAAGGGCATTGCCATCAAAGAATTTAAACAAAGTATCTTAAAACATATCTTATTCTTAATTTGAAAAAAATGAAATTAAGAACTTCTTAAAAAACTTTAATATATGATGGGTCCATTGAAGATTGTTAAATTTGGGGGTTCTTAAAAAGAAATACTCAAATTCAATGTTTACCAAAGAAACCCAAAAACAAAAAAGTTTATAATAGTGTCAAAATTTATGTGATTCAATCTCAAAATCACTAAACAATGTGTAGAGATACAGAGCAAATGACCAAAACCATTGCAATGAACCAAACCATGCATCAGATGTGAACAAAGCTTCAAGCTTTTTGCCGTCAATGGGCGTTCCACTCATCACTAGTTCAGCAACAAAGCCAATGTTCCTCACAGCCTGTAGCTCAAGCAAATAACCAACATCAATTTAGAATACTCTGCAGTCTGCTCGATGGTATGAAAAAACTGCAAAAATGGAATTCACATATTAAAACAATGACGGTTAAGAGTCTTTTACCTGCAACACATTCTTGGCTTTGTTGTTGTAGAGAGACGAAAGAACCACATCTGCGAGGTTAGAGATGATTGTACCTATGCACCAACAGGAATAACAACAACAAACAACCAATCATTAATATCTGCCATCAAAAGATACCATCAAAACATTAATATTTGCCATCAAAAGATATCCAAACAATACGAATGCTGAATATAATAAAAGCAAGAACACAACCAATATAGAAATAAAAACCTGCAACAGAAGATGGATCTCTAAGTTTCATAAAACCCGCTCCACTTTCTCTTGTTTATCTCTAAGTTTCATCAAATCCGAGAATGCTTCTCTCTGCAATCATTTCAAGATATCAATCTGAACACAAAAAAATCACAAACCATGCCAGAATTAAATTTCTGTGACTGAAGGAGCATCACTTGGATATAATCAGATTCTTCCCCCCTAGACCCTGGTCCAGTCCACGAGTAACATCTTGTATGTGAAATCGAAAACATATCAACCTAGGAAAGGAAACAACAAACTAAGAGTTAACTCCCAAGAAAATTTTCAACAGTCCTAACTACAACTCTTCAATTGAGCTACAAAAACTGATTAATCCCACAACTGAATCTAGAATAAGAACCAGAGGTAAGAAAGCTATAACTGCAAAAGCAAACTGAAGATATATATCAACACAAACCCTTAGCACTAACCTGCCAGCCCAAAGCCAATACGTAGAATGTGGTATACAATGGAGGTAAAAGAATAACCATCCAAGGGAATGACAATGCAATGAACAAACTGTACTAAAGCATATGGTTTAATGTCATCGAAAAACCTGTAATATAACAGCCTCTCATGTCAGCTTACTCTTAACTTCAATATGTTATCATTAAAAAACCAGTTGAGAGTTTTAAGGAATTTGAGTTACCTCCAATATAAAATGCTAATAAGGCCAGCAAGAAGCAAAGGAACAATGGAGTAAGTACCCTTATGCTCATCAATCCTCTCGATTACAAAAACGAGTGATCAAAAACAAGACACAAAAAGCAAGTCTCAGAGAAGAGAAGAGAAGAGAGAAAGAAGCGTACAGGAAGACGATCCCAGAGGAGAGTTGCATCGTTAGGGTGAAGATGATAGTAAGAAGTTCCAAAAGCAACAGAAGCAACACCAACGTTGTCCTAAGTCTGAATCGAATCTGAAGAGGCAGAAGTCTATCTTCTTTTCAATATTCCAAATCGAAGATTCGACTTCAATAACAAAAAAAAAAAACCAAATTGATAGGAAGAATAAAAACAACAAACACTAGTATAAGGAGTAATCAATTTGTGTGACCAATCATGAAAGTATGGAATTAAAAATGCTTTTTCTGTCATTTGATAGCATTCATTACAGTGCAAAAGATGTTTAGACGTTACAAGCATGTATGAGAACTAAACCAGTACACTCACTGTTACAACAACCCCCACTACATTATCACTGCACCAATTACGGGGTTGAGCAACAGATCGAACATCAATGTGATTATCAGCCTATGGAGATAGTTGTGTTGGTATCAGACCATGGTGAGTCCAGGGTCGATGACATGCAGTGTGCGAGCAGCCGAACAAGGCGAGGGACACGCAAGCGGTTGAGCAGCAAGTAGACCAACCAGCTAAAGTCACTCCTGCGAATCCCGAACAAGGTGAGGGACAGAGTCAGTTTCACGCACACCGACTCCTTGAGCGAGCTCCGACTCTTTCTTCTACTACTGAGGTATTCCTACCTTTCCTTCGTATATATCATTTCATTCATGCATTGTTTGTGTTGTGATTCTTAAATCCTCCTGCAAAGTTTTCTTACACATGAGACAGTGTAATTTAAGTTTGGGGAGGGTTTGAGATGATGTATATGATGTTGTTTTTTTTGTGATTCTTATTTTAAATTTTGCATCATATCATGTTTGAGTCTGCATCCATCTATTTGCATAGAAAGACATAATAATTTGAAAAAAATCGAAAATTTCCAGAAAAACAGTGTGTTCATGTAGTTTGCACTTGCATATTAGGATTGAGTCTAGTGTTATTCATATACGATTATTGCATTTAGCACAGGGATTGATGATGATTGTAACCTTGGTAGCATGCTGAATTCAATAGGATAGGATCAAGGCCCTTGTTATTAGTTATTGGATGCATGTTGATTGAACTTGAAATGTAAGACTGAACCAGGCTTTGAATTCTTGAAATAGCACTCTAGTCTTGATTGAAGCATGTTTTGAATTGATATCATTCCCTATCTATCTGAACCTAATCCTAACTTGCAATTATATTGTTATGCATTGAAGTTGAACTCATGGATACCATATACATACTTGGATTGTCTTTCACCTTTTTACCACCCTTGTCAATCCAAGTAGCTGATTCCCATCTTTGGAACAGTTCCCACACCTTAACCAATTGTTCTTTCAAGACAATTATATTCTTGAGTGTCAAGCCTTTTCCGAGTTGAGCTTGCTAGAAAGTGTTAGGTTTTAACCGACAAGAGTAGGATCCTGTGTACTTCTAGTTCACGTTATCCGGACTAGTAGGACTAGGTGAGAACTCGATTTTGGGTATTGGGATGGGATTTTAGGTAGTTTTTGCATCATCCTTGCATACATTGTGCATTTTGGAGTATTTCAGGTATCTAAGAGACGTCGGAAACGCATCCGTTCGAGCTGACCTTCGAGCCATCCGTTCGATCCGACCTTCAAGTCACTGTCCGAGCCAACCTTTGAGTCACCGTTCGAGCTGACCTTCGCGCCATCACTCGAGCCACCTCACTCGAGCCAGCCTCCACGCTCATCACTCGACCTCACTCGAGCCATCTCGATCGAGCCACTGGAC
This sequence comes from Camelina sativa, assembly GCF_030686135.1. Taxonomy (NCBI): domain Eukaryota; kingdom Viridiplantae; phylum Streptophyta; class Magnoliopsida; order Brassicales; family Brassicaceae; genus Camelina; species Camelina sativa. The sequence goes on along the minus strand of NC_141899.1, from coordinate 17,266,388 downwards.
GCACACCGACTCGATCGCAAATGTCAGGAAGGGAGACGCTCCCGTTTTACACACTTCAGGAGATTCCCAAACTGACTCTTTACCTTGTCGTTTTGTGTTTTAGGGCTTTCCATGTCTGACTATATATACATTTTGTTAAGTCTTTACCCAAGACATCTCTTATCTCGTTTTTGTTTTTTTCCTTAAGGTTTACCTAGCCACCTAAACGTTTTGAGACTTTGTAATCCAGATAGCTTTGATTTTATTGAGTTTTTGCATTTGATTTCTTCTACAAAGTTGTTAATCCCATTTTTTATCTATCTAATGATGCTAATCATCCCCTCAGAAGAACTAATCATCTCCAGGGGAACTAATCATCCCCTCAGGAGAACTAATCACCTCCTCATGAGCAAACAAGTCCTAACGTCTATAAGCATCTCCCGACCAGAACTACCTCCCGTGGTTCGCGTAAAACATAACAATGTCCTTCCAACCACCATATTCCCTCACCGGAATATCACCACCCCATGACCACTCTTAAGACCCACACTAGAACTTCTCAACCTTTCTGGTGTTTACACAGGCCCTTTCCAAAAATAGACAAGTTCTAACTATTCATAAAACTTTCTCTTTATTTGCAACCGCAATTACCATAAATAGGTAAGCTTTAACTATTCATAAAACTTCCCGTTTTTAGAACCCGCATATCTCATAGCACCGTGACACCACCAATCAAAAATCCATGAGAACTGATTATCTCATCTATGACCACTCTTCAGGTCAACCTCTAAATATTCCCGCCACTCCAGGCATTTCACGTCCCCTTTCCAAAAATAGACAAGTCCTAACTATTCATAGAACTTTCTATTTATAGAAACTTTCCTTTTCTGGAACTTCCTATTTAAGGAAAATTTCATTTTCTAGAACTTTCTATTTTATTTTTGCAACGGCACTCTCCATAAATAACAAAGATCTAACTCCCTTAACACTTAACCATATTTAGAAACTTCATATTTTTAGAAATTTTCCATTTCCAGAATTGCATAATACCTTAATCCATTCCACATTAAGATTCAATAAGAACTAATCATCTTATTAAATCCTCTCCAACAACATTGTTAGTAAATCCGCAATACGGTCATCTCGGACTGAGTAAAACCTGTTGCCACACTCACAGCACTGTTTGGACCTCCAGCAACACCAGTAAGCACACCGGCCACACCCCTCAGGTCCCCACCTGACCAGCATAAACCTGAACCTCCCGGTCAACACACATAAACTCCTCCCCCGTGATTGAACCCCCATCAACCCCGAGATCCGTATCTGGTCTCAACCGAAAACTGGAAATTGAACCCCCATCAATCTCCTAAATCCACATCCGGTTACAATAGGAAATCTGAGATTGAACCCCCATCAACCTCCTTAATCCACATCCAGTTACAATGCTTATCCCCACGTTATTGACCCTTTTCCCCCCAACTCATCCGCTCTTAGGTCGCAATCTTCAAGCCATACCGATCTCAGTCTCAGACCCTCCGTCTTTGAGCAGTACCGTCTCACCCTCAGGTCTCACCCTCGAGATCTTGGTACCAGGAGAACCCCCATCTCCTCTACCACCCTCAGGACTGCAGTCCTTCGAGTTATGGGTATCTAGGGAACCCCCTGTCCCCTCAGGAGAACCCCCATCTTCTCATGAGTTGTTCAGGATCCCCCGTCCATATAGCAAACGGTCATAACGTCTATAAGCATTTCTCCAACCGGGACCAGCCCCCGTGATCCACGTAGAACATCTCAATGTCCTACCAACACCATAATCTCTCCCAGAATATCACCACTGTCATGGCCACCCCCAGGGGCTCACTCTAAACATCTCAAACACTTTGGATGTCCCCCCGCACCCTTTCCAAAAATGGAGAATTTCTACCTCCCGAAACACTTTCCATTTTTAGAAACTTTCCAATTTTTGAAGTCCCCGCGCAAATTCCTTCCACATGACACACAAGTCAAAAATCCAAACGAACTCCATTTGCAATACATCCACTTTCACAAGTCACCGCTAACGGTATTTCCCGATACTGGCGTGATCCACCACTTTCCAACAACTTGTCATTAGCCAACTGCACCTCCCGTACAAAAGCTAAAAACAATACACAACTAACAACACATAAAACAACTTACCGTGGAATCTCATTGAAGGCTCGAAGATGATGATACTAGGACTCCATACCACAACAAATTGACTAACTACTCATAATCAATTTCATCACACATCATCATGCATCAAGCAATAGGAAGATAATTCAACCAATTAAATTCCTAAGCCGCTCTAAACCATCCACTTAACCATCTTAGAACCGTAAGGGCTCTGATACCAAACTGAAACAACTCGACCTGTTTTTTTTAATAATAATATAATTAAATACCCCATAATACTTAATTACAACCCAAACAATAAACCAACAACAAATCAACATGCACAACGGAAGACAAACCAAACCAACTCCAATTTAATATAAATACAATATCAATCCTAACCAATTAAATCCATCATCCTAACATGCTTCTAACAAGGTTTCCACAACAAATAACACATAACCAAGACCCACAACACATAACCGAGACCCTAGATCATTCTCTTCCTTATCGCCATGATTCCACGCTACACATTCATTACCTGAACCACAAACACAATGAGATGCGTGAGTATTATAAAAATACCCAGTGAAGCGATCCTCCCATCTACGAGCTATACACACAAGCAAATCAAGAATACGAACACAAATAAAACATAACAAACCAGCCATTAAACAGAACATCCGCTAACATATTCACCATTAAGGACGTGAGGCCCATTAAGTAAGGTGGGCCAATGGACTTAGATTGGACATGGGGTCCACTAAGAGGTGGTGATCGGGGTGTTACACTTCTACAGCAAATGATGGGATGTGTTTACTCATCGTAACAAGGATCACCACAAGAAAACACCAAAGACATGTTAAGTTTTCCCATTTTATGTGTTTTTAAACTTTTAAATTGATTTTTCTTTTTTGGTGAAGGAAAAAAAAGCTTTTAGTTTGTGTTTTATTCTCCGATTGAATATCCTTACTCTATTTATAGGTATGAATGATAGTCTTAAAACATGACATTTACTTAGATACAATTACTTCTTTAATTATATTTATTAAGCTTTAATTTAGCTATTTGGTTATAAACTTATATATCAAATAATCAAAAGCGTTGATTTGTAAATATTTAACTAGATTCGGACCTGCACATACGTGCGGGATTAATTTCAAAAATTAAGGTTATTATCAGTTTGCAATATATTACGTATGCGCGGGGTAATGTTTATAAACATATTTTTTAACGAATATTAGTAAAATTTATAATCCAGACTCGTATCAGTATAGTATTTGATATAGTTTTGTTTCTTTAGACGAAAAGAATGATCATATATGTTTTTTTAGACGAAAAGTCTAAATAACTACAATTAAAAAAAAAGTTAGACAAAAATATAATGTTTATATCAGGACAGAAAAAAATCCGTCATGTTCCATATATATCATGTTTATTCTATTTCATAAAAGTAATTTTAATAATACTTTACCCATTCGAGATTGTATATTTTAGTCCAATAGATAAAGAAATAGGTAGAAGATTTAGATGAGATATTCGTACTTCATGTACTTTTTGTTTGAATATTTAAATTTTACAAATTAGTGGACATTATACAAATTTTCTTTATTTTTTCTCAAAATTATCTATCAAATTGAATAAAATCTGTAATAATAATTAAAATTCCTAATCTCATGACCTAAATTGTGACAAACCCACATTGATAGTCTTACCTCGTAATGGTTGTGCTATTTTTTTTTTTTTTTTGTATTGACCAAAATGCTTTTTTGTATTTTTTTCCCAAAAAGTGGACATGTAATAGTAGAGAAAATGCTTCTTTGAATAATATAAATTTATCTATTTGAGATTGTATATTTTTTGTCCAATAGATAAGAAAATATTTTTCTTCCAAAGAAAAATGATATGGGAATATGTAAGAGATTCAAAACACACACTTGCTAAATGGTGCAAAAAGTGAAGAATTATATTTTTAGCTAAACAAACAATTACTATCATATTTAAGAGTATCATATTTGATATGTCACAAAAAAAAAACAGAGTAAAGGAGAAATCGTTTTTTCTTCTTCATTGTTACGGTCTCTAGAAACCGCTTCCATTCTCCAGAGTCTTGTCGTTGGTATTTGGTGTCACTTGTATGATTTAATTTCCAACCATTATCTTAATAAACAACAATTTCAAACCCAAAAGAATGTCAGTAAAAGTATGCAGTTATTGAAACCTCTCCTCTTACAATAACAAAACTTGCGTTTACCTATTAAACCATCATTCCGTTGGTTTAATTTTCATTGACACGGTTGATGTGAACACCTCTACTGTTCAACACCAAAGAGGAAACAAATTCTTGATTTAAAAAAGAAAGATAATGGTTTACATAAAGATTGATGGTAATTAAGAAGAGAGAATTGAGTAATTGACTTACTCTTTTCTGATGCGAGTCCATCACTCGACTGTTCTTCAAGATCTCAGATATTGTTACCAAAGTTATGATTGCTATATACAGAAAATTATATCATACATATTACGGGACCTACATATTTATACATAAAAGAGAGAAATCGATTTAAAGACATATCATATGACATGATTAAGTTATAATAAGGAGTGTTTTACCAAAAGATTGAGCAATCAATCCTAATCTCTAATGATGCCAAAAAAAAAAAATAGAAAACAGTCTGATGATTCAAGAAAGTACCCATATTTGATATATTAAACATTTTTTTGTTCATCTGTATGTTTAGAGGACTTACCATAGACACTAATTAAGTTACATGACCCATACATGATAAGTATATAAAAATTATACAAACAATTATAATTTTTAATAGAACAAAATAGAAAAGTTTGTTCCATGAACTCTACAAAAGGAAAAAAACGATGATGATGGATGAGTTATAAACTAAACACAAAGAACAAAAAGTCAAAAACTAATTAAAATCACAAGAATAATGAAAAAAATAAAAATTCTTTTGTTGGTTCATAAGATACTGCATAAGTGTAACCTTCAGAAGCTATACTCAGTTGTCTTATTCACTTCAAAATTCATTTTTGTTCTCTGTAAACAAACAACATAAAAACATATAACGTTAGTAAGTTATAAGAAAGATAGAATTGATTATATAATTTATCATATATAGAGACTTACATTTTATCATCAAGAACAATTTAGAGAGGATTCTCCTAACTGTGTAGTGTATTGTTTCTACATATGGAGTATCTTTATTGTAACGCGTGAAAACGTATTGAAATGTTTGACGACTTTACTGCTGGTTGCTGGTGCTTCATTTTTTATATTAAATCTCTATTGTGAGATAATTTTGGTTCTGGAGATATATGTGATAGTTCTTGGTGAATTAAGAGTGATATAGATCACTAATTCACACGATTTATATATTTATAGGATAGGTTCGTCGGTTTCAGAATATTCTTTGAGATTCATTCACCTAATTTTCTATATATTCAAATGAAACTATATATTTTCTGAATAAAATTCTTTAACAAAAGATTTTGTAAGTTCCTAAATTTACGATGATTTGAATAGAACTACTTTGGAGAGTATATAAATTTTAGATATTAACGTATTCGTAATTAATAAATTTAGCAAAATAGGAATCTCATAAAGTTATTCGAAGTATATATGGATTATTATACAATCTTGATATGCATATTAGGTAATATTCTTTAAATTTTGGAATTTTGACTTTGTGATTAATATATCAATGGTTTTATATATGATTAAATTTTTAAAATCACAGTTTATGATATGAAAGATTTAGGGAATTACATATCATTATAGTTGTTATTATTGTGGTAAGTACTAAATATGCGGAAAATATAATTAATTATTGTTTTTTTTAATTTAAAGATTATGGTAGATTCATAGAATAAAATTGTATCCATATATGGTTACCTTTACAAAATCACATTATATTGGTGCCGATTAGGAGATTCTCTTGTCATTGTTAATAGTGTAGATGGTAGTTCCTATTTTTGTGTTCAGTAGAAATTAATTTTGTTTTCCTTAAATTATTTTTTCAGTTTTATGTTATCCCTATACGCAAACCTCAATTATCGGATAATACACTTAAATATCAGTTTGTTTGGCTCCGATTTTTTTTTGCTAAACTTATCACATCTAATATCTGTTTGGATATACAATTTATATATCCTTATTCTGTTTTCAGTGGCATTTCATGTAATAATCTCTTAATTTATGTCTACTTATTAAAAATGCTTCCCTTTAAATAGTATAGATTTACCTTTAAAAAACATTAAAAAGACATACTTTTAAAATAATTTTCTACAGTAAATTATATTTTAATTTATATAACCGATTATATGATCTGAAATGCTACCCAAGTTATTGAACATACTGTTTTGCAATTTAGTAGGCACAAGAGAGTTTTAATTCTCCGAAAGAGAAAGTTTTCTCTACCATTATTGGCTTTGAATTTGTGTTTCTCTTATGGATTTTTTGGTTCATTTTGCTAGTCTTAAGAGTTTTTAATTTAGTTGTGTTTATGTAGACTAACAAAATGTATATTCTACACAATATAGAGTGTGAAAAAAAATGTGCAATCACAGTTATGTCTAATTTTAAGGGTATAGGACTTTTATCTCACAACTTCATCTATATTAAGATTTGTATAATAATTTTATTGAGATCTTTGAATATTTAGCAATTTCTCTTCACATATAGTTATTTCTCCGTTTCTAAGCAAGACTGTCTATTTATATTTATCCATGACTAGTAATTATAGTGTTTTTTTTTATTGTAGTTATTTTTTTTTGACATGTCTAGTTACATATAATTTTTGTTCTCCTCAATTCTAACAAGAAGAATAAAGTTCTAAGGATTTTGAGGGAGTTATATACTTTTATATGTAATCATATATATATGAAACTGATATAATTTGAAATTTTACCCATATATTATAGAATCTTAAGCTTAGATAAAAAGAACAACTCTTCTTTTATTACTGTTTAGAAACTCTCTCAAAACTAAACACAAAGCTCATACCTTTGATCACAGCTCGATCAAGGTATTTATAGTCATAACTCGACTAATCTAACCCTACATGTAATTGGAAAACTTCTCTTTTCCTAATACTTCTTGACTTTGATATTTTCCTTTTGCCTATCATATCCTTAACTGACTTATCAAGCTTCTCATCTCACTGAACTTAATCCTTGCCAAAGCCTTTGTCAAGATATCAGCCTTCTGTTCCGTTCCTGGTACATGCTCCGCTTCACTAGCTCTCTCTCGATACATTCTCGTATGAAATGATAGCGTTTATGGATGTGCTTGCTCTTACCATGAAAAACTGGATTCTTGGTGAGTGCTATCGCCAGATTATTATCAATCTTGATGGTGATTTGCTCAGTCTTCCTTCCCGTGATCTCACTTAGCAAATCTTGAAGCCAAATAACTTGTTTATCTGCCTCCGTCGCAGCCATAAGTTCTGCTTCGCATGGTGACAGAGCAACTGTAGTGACCCTCACTAAGGGCCAAAATCCCAAAATAAAAGTTCGAGAAAATGGCACGGAAAAGACTTAGGAAGGAAGAGGAAGTAGAATAAAGAAGAATGACTGAAGGAAGTCTGAGGAAAAATTCGCGAGTCGGAGGATGGCCGAGCCAAGACCGAAGTGACCGAATGTGCGATTGAGACCTTGAGACCGATTGGAAGTTAACGGTTTATGTGGAAAATGGCATACGCGGAAGAGACGGTTAAGTACCGAGAGAAGACCAAGACGTCCGAGAGATGTCCGAGTGATGTCCAAGAGAAGACCGAGATGTCCGAGAGATGTCCAGGTGGTCCGAGGAGTACGGTCCGAGACGTCCGATAGATGTCTGAGAGCAGACCGATACGTCCGAGTGTAGTCCGAGAGCCGACCGAGGCGTCCGGAAGAAGTCCGAGAAAGGACCAAGAGATGTCCGAGAAGATCGTGAGACGTCCGGAAGGGATCAAGAGAACTGTCCGAGAAGACCGAGAGAACTATCTGAGTATTGCCGAGAGGACCGATAGTGTCCGAGCGATGACCGAGAGGAGTGTCCAAGCGAGACCATGAAATGCCGAGAAACGCCGAATATGTCGGACGATGTTGCCCAATTAGCTTGCATGCAGAGAGAATTTTGTGTTGCAAGGAAAATGTTGCTTGGAGATTGGGGAGTGTCATGCACGCGCCGCATGCAACATAAAAATTGCCATTTGTCAAACCGCACTAAGGAAAGAAGAAGGGGAGGTCGAGCTTATAAATAGGGGGCTTGAGACTTCATTTGCTCATTTACTCTCATTCCTCTCAAAACTCTCAAACACATAAAGTTTTTATTTCTCTCAAAACCAAGAGAGAAACGAGAGGGAGACCGTAGCGACACGCTGCTTGCGTCGAGAGAGAGACGATAGCAAGACGGTGATTGCGTCGAAGTGAGCCGAGAAGGAGACACTGTTTATGTCAAGAGCGAGCCGAGAAGAGACGGTGGTTACGGACGAAAGCGGATGAGAGCAGGATGCTGTTTGACGCGAAGAAGAAGATTGTCTGATCCATGGTGCAGTGAAGTCCGGTCATCATCGGTTGCGTAAGGGTGAGTTCTGCGGTAATGCATATAGGGGCTTCATTGATCTTTTGATCTTTGCAAGTTTCCCTTTTGCTTGTTGCATGTAGACTAGATTCATGTTAGAATCAGTTTAATTTGATGCATGCGAAATATGGTAGGATTCATGCTAGATTCATGTTTAAATGCACATAGAATTTGAGCTAGGAATCACCATGCGAGATGAATTTGGATGCATTTTAAGTAAATCGGATTGCTTAAAATTTGGTTAAGGGGATTGTATGCATGTTGAAACTTAGTGGATTTTACTAGCAATATTTCTTGCTTAAAATCGATTGCATGCATGATTAAAATGGTGAAGTTTATTTGCAATTTTATTGCATAAAATTGGATGAGGTTAGCTTGCATGCTTAATTTGTTTGATTGATAGGAGGAAAGAGTCTAGAGTATTCAAGTGTCCCTTGTTTTATTCTAGTCATCTTTGCGAGTCGTGTAAGAGTTAAGAGTCTAAAGTGTCCAAGTAGTCGTTGTTCCCTTTAGTCGTCTTTCTTCGTAAGTAGCGAGTCTAGATCGTCCGAGTCGAGTCGGGTTGATCTAACCTCTCTCGCTTGTTTGTTGTTTATTGCTTCTGCTATTGTTTCTGTTGTGTTTCTTTGATTACTTGCTTTCTAGTTTGCCTTGCTTGTTTTCTTTGCTTGCTGGGGTAGTCGGGATGGGGAAAGTAGAATCCTGTTTAGGAAAAAGGGGTGCCCAGGCTCACTGTGTAATCTTAGATTACTCATGATATTATTTTGTCTTGCAGGGAGCCTAAGTGAGTCTAGAGCTGGAGCAAACATTAGAGTACCAGATAGGGTTTTCTGTGTTTTTTGTAAAACCCTATATTTTCCTAAATGATTACTGTAAAATTTTCCGACTATCTATGTATATTGCTTAGATGACTTATTTGCAATGTAATAAATTATTAAAGTAATATATTCGGTTTTCGGGGAAAACATGGCAAGTTGCGAATGGTACTCGGCCCTGTCCGGGTCAACACAACGCACTAGGCCGCAAGGGTTGCCAAGCCTAAGTAGTTTTGGTTGCGGGTGGAATTGTGCTAGGGAGGACCGGCTGGGAAGTCTGCAGCTTCCGTCCCTCAACTGGACCACCTCGGTGCAGTTCCCATAGTGGCGTCCCGTGGCTGTCCATTGGCCTGCGTGGTCATAGGACGGTTCGGGGGCGTTACAGCAACCGTACTCTGTTTCTGCGACCACCACGTAATTGGTGTAGTTCCGAGACAAAAAATGTGGCCCGTGGTGCTTCTCCAATCATCTGGATCAATGTTGTGACTGTTGTCACTATATCCAATGATACTCTTTGATCCTCCTCGATTGTATTTCAAGCCGTATGCCACTGTTCCCTTTAGATATCGTAGTATGTGCTTCATCATTACTCCATGTGACTTCTGCGGGCTCTGCATATACCTGCTAGCAACTCCAACAACAAATGCCAAATCCGGTCTTGTGTGTAGCAAGTATCTTAAGCATCCAACATTCCTTCTGTAGCGTGTAGGATCTATCTCTTCCTCATCTTCAGCTTTTGAAACTTTAAGTCCAAATTCCATTGGTACTTTGGTTGGATTACACGATTCTAAACCTGCTTCTCTTAGTATCTTTTTTGCATAACCTTCTTGTTTAATTTTGATTCCATCTTCTCCTTGATGAACTTCGATGCCGAGATAATAAGTATGCTTTCCGAGATCAGACATCTCAAATTTTGTTGACATTCCGGCCTTGAAATCATTTATGACCTTGAGAGTGTTTCTTGTCACAAACAAGTCATCTACATAGATAACAACTATAAGAAGAGTCTCTCCCTCTTCACGACGATATACTACACTTTCTTTAGTACACTTTTGGAACTTCATTCCCTTTATTATTTGATCTAGTTTTGTGTTCCAACCTCGAGGATCTTGTTTTAGGCCATACAAATTTTTTGAAAGTTTGTATACCTTGTGTTCCCTCCTCTTACTTTGAATCCTTCTGGTTGCTCGACATAGACATCTTACTTTAACTCTTCGTGTAAAAAGGCTGTCTTCACGTCCAAGTGATGAATCTCCCATCCGTGTGAGGCTGCATGTCCAATCAGCAGTCTTATGGTTTCTAATCGAGCAACTGGTGCAAATACTTCATCAAAATCTATGCCAGATTCTTGTACGTATCCCTTAGCCACAAGTCTCGCCTTGTACTTGTTGATAGTACCATCTGCATTTTTCTTGATTTTGAAAACCCATTTGAGACCTATAACTTTCATGCCACTTGGTTTATCGATTAAGAACCATGTCTTGTTCTTGTTAATTGAATCGATTTCTTCTTTGCACACTTGATTCCATTCTGATGAGCCCTATGTTTCTTCGTAACAACTTGGTTCATCATTCATTGACAACAGAAGCCTCTCGCATTCTACTGAAGCTTGAAGCACGTAATCAGCAAGATAACATGGTTGATTTACTTGTCTACCCGATCTTCTTAGCTGAGGTTGTACTTCTTGATGATTTTCATTGTTCTCATTACCTCCGTTAAGAGAATCTTCATCATCATCGTTTTGTTCTTCTTGTTCTTCATTAAGATGTTCTCAATCACCTCTGTTTTCGTCATGATCATGAGTTTGATCATTGTTGATTACTGCAGGTCCTTCCCCTGCATCTATCACTTCTCCCCATCTCATGTAGAACATTCCTGGATCCCTACTTGGTCCTTCTTGTGTCTTATTCCAGCTCCAACTTGATTTCTCATCAAATACCACACCGCGACTCACAACTATCTTCTTCGTTATCGATTGTAAAGTCTGTATGCCTTGGATCTTGGCTCAATCCCCAAGTGAACTAGTGGTTTTGATCTATCGTCGAGCTTCTTAAGATTTGTTTCCTCAACCTTAGCGAATGCTACACACCCAAAAACTCTTACGTGTGATAGACTCGGTTTTCTCTCCTTTAGACATTTGTAAGGAGTCATCTTCTCAAGGGCTCTCGTTGGTATTCTGTTGATCAAATAAGTAGAGTGACGTACTGTTTCTCCTCACAAATAGTTTGGTACCTTCGTAGCCTTGAGAATACTTCTGGGCATCTCCATCAATGTCCTGTTTCTTCTCTCCACAACAGCGTTTTGTTGTTGTGTGTATGGTGTCGTGAGCTGTCTTTTGATACCACTTGTATCACAAAAATCATGAAATTCTTTTGAAGTGAATTCACCTCCTCTGTCAGTTCTAAGAGTCATGATTGCTTTCCATAGATCCTTCTCCATTAAATTTTTGAACACCTTGAATCTCTCATATGCATTACTCTTTTCTTTTAGCAAGATTGTACACATGTATCTTGAGAAATCGTCTATGATGACGAAAATATACCTGTTCTGAGCGATGGTTGGTGGTGTTATTGGACCACATAGATCAACGTGTAGGAGCTCTAGAGGTCTTGAAGCTCTGAACATTGATGATTTAGGAAAAGATTGCCTTGCTTGCTTTCCAACTAAGCATGATTCACACAATCTTTTTTCTTCTCTGAATTCTGGTAATCCTTGGACCATCTCTTGCTGGGACATCATCTTGACTGTTTTAAAACTTATATGTCCCAACCTCGCATGCCACTTCCAGCTCTCGTCTTCTATGCTTGCGTGTAAGCATATCGGTTTGCCAATTTTCAAGTTTATTCTATACAATCTATTGGCTGAGCGTATGACCTTCACCAAAAGCCTCTCGCTTGGATCATGAAGTGTAAAGTAATCTTGTCTTAAGCTCAGGATCATGAAGTGTAAAGTTTATTCTTACATCACATCCTGCTTTTGTGGCTTGTCCTAAGCTCAGGATGTTGCTCTTCAGCTCATGGATGTAGTAGATGTCAGCGACAAGTATTTGTTCCTCTGTTTTGCTCTGAAATAGAATCGATCCTTTGCCTCCTATTTCAACACATGAACCATCACCGAACTTAACCTTTACTTTGATGTTCTCATTAAGCTCTGAGAAATATTTTTTGATACCGGTCATGTGATTACTCGCACAGTTGTCAAGGTACCAGACTCCTTCTTCCTTTGCTCTGGTTTCATAATTCTTTGGTATAAATTTTTCTTCATTTAAGAACACAACTTCATGTAGATAAAGTGATGTATCGGCTTCTTTCGTCTCCACTTTATTTGCTTCTTGTGTGTGTTGTGGTCTTTCAGGGCATGCGGATGCATAATGGTCAGGTTTGTCACACCGATAACAAATCACTTTAGATTTATCCTTCTTTTCTTTTGTTTGATTTTGATCTGCTTGTTTTGTCCGATCTTGTGTGGTACCTCTACCTCTGCCACGTCCTCTTCCTCTGCCTCCTCTTCCACGTCCTCTTCCTCTGGTTCCCGTGAAATTTTGTTCGAAATTTGCGTATAGCAGCTTGCCTTGAGTTTCTCCGTGATTCTCCTCATTGACAATCCGTTCCTCATAGGTCTTAAGTCTTCCGATAATGTCTTCAAATCCTGTGGCATTTAAGTCAAGTACTTGTTCAAGATAGGCTATTATCTGGATGTACTTGCTTCTTGGTAAACTATTGAGAAACTTCTTCACAAGTTTCGATTCTTCAATTATTTCTCCAAGAGTACTCGCTTTTGATGCTAGCTCCGATAACCTTCCAGCTAAGCTATCTATGGTGTCTGTGTCTCTCATCTTGATTCTTTCAAACTAGGACATTAGGGTTTGAAGTCTAGCTTCTTTAACACGTTCTGCTCCCAGGTGACGTGTTTTAATTGCTTCCCACATCGATTTTGCTGAACCCTGGCTTGCAACTTGCAAGATTAACGCCTCCAGAATCGATTGGAACAACAACCCTATTGCGATATCATTCTTGTCAGGATCAGTTGAACCGATGATCAATTGTTTCCCAGACCTTATGAATTCACAGCATATGATGTATCCTCATAGACCAAACCGTGTAGTTTGATGGGTTGAGCGTGGGACATTGGATCGACGAAGGAATTATTTCCTTGCGTGTGTTGACATTCGTGATGGCGGTGGAGTCTTCTGCCATAGCTCGGCGCTTTCTTCTCCTTCACCGTCAAAGCTTTCTCTTGGTTTTCAACCTAAAGCTCTGATACCAAATATAGAATCTTAAGCTTAGATTAAAAGAACAACTCTTCTTTTATTAATGTTTAGAAACCTCTCTCAAAACTAAACACAAAGCTCATACCTTTGATCATAGCTCGATCAAGATATTTATAGTCATAACTCGACTAATCTAACCCTACATGTAATTGGAAAACTTCTCTTTTCCTAATACTTCTTGAACTAGATATTTTCCTTTTGCCTATCATATCCTTAACCGACTTGTTAGAGGCATCTTAGGCTGCAAGCAATGTTGAAGCTTATTCAACATATATAGAGTTTACATAACCTAAAAGCAATATAGAAAGGAGGAAAGAAATAATTTTATTTAAATAAATGTCTTATCTTAAAACATTTAATCATACAACATTAAGCCATCTATAAGGTTTTGGTAATAGAAACACAATGAACCCACAAATCATCTCTTTTTTCAAATATTGGGCTTCACGTGCAATCAAACTAGGTCTGTCGGCAATATATTTGATAAGTGTATCCATGACATTCTTTTCCTTCTGTCACAAGCTCCTTGCAGCAAGCATCTGAGACGACTCCATTCATGAAAACTTGAGCTATTGCATCCAATGCACACTTTGGGCTAATCTTGACAACACATTGATTCCATAGTGTTTTTGGTTCGCCTTACTTCTACAGTAAATGATGGGATGTGTTCACTCATCCTGACAAGGATCACCACAAGAAACACAATAAACATGTTAAGTTTTCTCATTTTTATATGCTTTTAAACTTTTGAATTGATTTTTCTTTTTTGGTGAAGGAAAAAAAAGAACTTTTAGTTTATGTTTTATTCTCCGATTGAATATCCTTACTCTATTTATAGATATGAATGATAGTCTTAAAACATGACATTTATTTGGATACAATTATTTCTTTTATTACATTTATTAAGCTTTAATTTAGCTATTTGGTTATAGACTTATATATCAAACAATCAAAAGTATTGATTTGTAAATATTTTACTTTACCTTTAAAAATATTAAAAAGTATCATTCATATTAAAAATATTTACTTTACTTAACATCTTATCATACCCAGATAGATGGACAGTCAGAGAGGATGATCCAGACGCGGGAGGATTTACTGAGGATATGTGTGTTAGATTGGGGTGGCCATTGGGCAGATCACCTGAACCTGATAGAGTTTGCTTACAACAAACAGTTATCAGGCGAGCATTAAGATGACTCCTTATGAGGCTTTGTATGGGAGGCCATGTCGTACACCGTTATGCTGTACTCAGATCAGGGAGAGGAGCATGTTTGGTCCTAGTTTTGTGACGGGAGGACCGCAGAGAAGATTCGAGTTCTCAAGCTGAACATGAAGGAGGCTCAGGATAGGTAGAGGAGTTATGCTGATAAGAGGAGGAGAGATCTTGAGTTTCAGGTAGGAGACAGAGTATACCTCAAGATGGCCATGTTGCAGGGTCCGAACAGGTCATTGACAGAGACTAAGTTGAGTCTGAGGTTTATGGGGTCCGTTCGGAGTGATTGAGCGGGTGGGACCGATAGCATATAGGCTGGAATTGATTGAGGTTATACATGCGTTCCACAAGGTTTTCCATATTTCTATGTTGCGGAAGTGTCTCCGTGAGGATGATCAGTTGTTGGCTAAAATTCCTGAAGATCTTCAGGCTAACATGACTTTAGAGGCGAGACCAGTGAGGGTTCTCGAGAGGAGGATCAAGGAACTTCAGAAGAAGAAGATTCCTTTGATGAGAGTCCTTTGGGACTGTGATGGTGTTGAGGAGCAGACTTGGGAGCCAGAGGCGAGGATGAAGGCAAGGTTTAAGAAGTGGTTTGAGAAGCAAGCCGGGACTTGAGCTTGTCTAGCCTGGTCCCATCTGTAATCCGTGGCTGGAGCGGGAATGGGAGTATTCCAGCCCATCTCTCTTGTTTACTTGGTCGCTTGGGATGGTTGTTTATGCGACTCAGTAACAAGATGAGGTGGTGCTCGGGGTACAAAGTTTCCGTGAGGCAGGGTTTTTTGGAGGAAAGTTTCCTGAAAAAGAAGTTTCCAAAAGTGGAAAGTGCTAAAAATGGAAAGTCCTTATGTGAGTTAGAATTTGTCCATTTTAGTGGTGAAGAGCCTTGGAGGGGCTTGTGTGGCCTTAGTGGCGGACTTTTGAGTCATTGTGCCGTGTGTGGCGGTCTTTTGAGACATTGGGTGGCTTTTGTGGTGGGCTGTTTAGCCAGTTGTGTGGCCTTTGTGGTGGACTGTTTAGCCAGATGTGTGGCCTTTCTGGCGGGCTGTTTAGCCAATTGTGTGGCCTTTGTAGCGGGCTGTTTAGCCAGTGAGCCTGTTGAGGCGATCCTTTGGGATGTATGGTCTTTGTGACGGTCCTTCGGGACAAGGGGTCTTTGTGACGGTCCTTTGGGACGAGTGACCTTAGTAGCGGTCTTTCGGGACAAGTGGCCTTAGTGGCGGTCCTTCGGGGACGAGTGGCCTTGGTGGCGGTCTTGTTTAGGACATTTGTTTTGCCTTGGTGGCGGTCCTGTTGAGGACATTTGTTTGGCCTTGGTGGCGGTCCTGTTTAGGAAATTTGTTTGGCCTTTATGGCGGTCCTGTTTAGGAAATTTTATTGGTCTTGTGGCATGCATATGATCCTTGTGTGGTCATGAGGTATCCCAGAGAGGGGATATGTTGTTGGTAGGACATTGCGATGTTTTACGCGAGCCAGAGGAAGGGAACCTGGATAGGGATAGGACTCAGACGTGTTCAGAATTGTTTGCTCGCGACTCTTGGGGGACTTTTGTTCTCCTAGTACTACCATATTCTGAGACTTTGTGGCTTGGGAGTATGGATGGTATATCGACTTCGGATGACAATCCGAGGGCGCGCTGTAGGGTGGCAACCCGAGAGAAGAGTATTGGACTTCCTTTAATATATGGCATGCGGGTTTAGGCCCGATGAGGAGCCAACATTATGGCATGCAGACTTAGGTATGATGAGGAGCCAATAAAAAACTTAAGGTTTAGGCCTATGAGTAAAGGAAAGTCCAAAAAGTCGAGAGCAAATAATGCCTCGAGCGTGAGTCTATCGCCTAGAGGTGACCTTCCGTCAATCGGGTCGGAGGAGTGTAGGCCGTGGAGACGGCTGATGGTTGTTCGAGATTCAATGACGAATCTATGTTGGTGGGACTTTCATCAAAGGAACCTTCTTCTTCCGAAGTTCCTTCATCCTTCTTCTTCCAAAGTTCCTTGATCCTCCTCTCGAGAACCCGCACTGGTCTCGCCTCCAATGTCATGTTAGGCTGAAGATCTTCAGGAATCTTAGCCAACAGCTGATCATCCTCACGGAGACACTTCCGCAACATAGAAATATGGAAAACCTTGTGGAACACACGCATAACCTCAGGCAACTTAAGCCTATATGCTACCGGTCCAACCCGCTCAAGCTCTCTGAACGGACCCATAAACCTCGGACTCAACTTAGTCTCTATGAATGACCTGTTCGGACATTGCAACATGGCCATCTTGAGGTACACTCTGTCTCCTACCTGAAACTCAAGATCTCTCCTCCTCTTATCAGCATAACTCCTCTGCCTATCCTGAGCTTCCTTCATGTTCAGCTTGAGCACCCAAATCTTCTCTGAGATCTCATGAACAAAATCCGCTCCAAACATGCTCCTCTCCCCCACCTGTGTCCAGCATAACGGTGTACGGTATGGTCTCTCATAAAAAGCCTCATAAGGAGCCATCTTAAAGCTCTCCTGATAACTGTTGTTGTAAGCAAACTCAACCTGCTTCAGGTGATCTGCCCAATGGCCACCCCAATCAAACACACACATCCTCAGCAAATCCTCCAGCGTCAGGATCGTCCTCTCTGACTGTCCATCTGTCTAGGATGATAAGCTGTACTCATATGCACCTTGGTGCCCATCTCTGCCTGAAATGCCTTCCAAAACACTGAAGTGAACTTAGAATCCCTGTCAGACACAATGCTCGCTGGCACCCCATGCAATCTGACTATCTCCCTCACATACTTCTTAGCCAAGACCGCTGCTCCATCAGTCTTCTTAATGGCCAGAAAATTTGCTGACTTAGTCAACCGGTCTACAATGACCCATATAGCATCAAAAGTCCGAGACACTGGCAATCCTACCACAAAATCCATCGTGATCATATCCCACTTCCACTCAGGAATGGGTAGACTCTTCAGTAACCTGCCAGGAACCTGATGCTCAGCCTTCACTAGCTGACACACATCGCACCTCGCGACTCAACTAGCTACATCCTTCTTCATCCCGACCCAGTGATAGTACCTCTTTAGACCACGGTACATCTTAGTCGCTCCTAGATGAATAGAAAACTTGCTTTGCATGAGCCTCTCTCAGGATTTCCTGCCTCAAATCCTCATCATTGGGCACACAAATCCGACCGTGAACCAAGATAGTACCATTATCTGAGACCTGATACTCTGAATCAACATCCTTAGTGGCATTCACCAGCCCCAAATCCTTCTCCTGAGCCAACCGCACCCTGCTGAGAAGATCTACTCTATCAACCGCCTCCAAAACCTAACGGTTCCTCAGACACAACACACAACCTCAACGCACTGATCTCTCCTACCAGAAACTCCATCTTCTGCTCCTGTGCCGAAGCTACCCTATTCCGGCTCAGAGCATCTTCAACCAAGTTAGCCTTACCAGGGTGATAAGCTATCTTCAAATCATAATCTACCACAAGCTCCACCCACCGCCTCTGTCTCAAATTTAGTTCAGGCTGAGTGAATATATACTTCAGGTTCTTATGATCTGAAAAACACCTGCACAATTGCACCATAAAGATAAGATCTCCAAATCTTCAGGGCAAAAACTACAGCAGCCAACTCCAAATCAGGAGTAGGATAATTGCCCTCATGCTTCCGCAACTACCGCGAAGCATAGGCAATCACCTTCCCATGCTGCATCAACACACACCCTAAACCAACTCTAGATGTATTTGTATAAAGCATATGGGGTTCTCCCTGCTCTGGTAATGTCAACACTGGTGTAGTAGTCAACATCTCCTTAAGGCTTTCAAAGCCCTCCTCACACTCCTGTGTCCAATCAAAAGAAACATCCTTCCCTGTCAACCTAGTCATAGGGTGTGTCTTACTTGCGAACCCCTACACAAACCTCCTGTAGTAACCTGCCAAACCTTGGAAACTCCTGATCTCTGTTGCATTCTGCGGTCTAGGCCCAATCTCTGATAGCCTGAATCTTCTCCGGATCTACAGAAACTCCCTCTGCAGAAACCATGTGACCTAGAAAACCATATCACGCTGCAAAAAACTGCACTTGCTCAGATTAGCAAACAATTTCTGCTCACGCAGCTTCTCCATAACTGCTCTCAAATACATTGCATGCTCCTCAGGGACTCTTAGAGTAAACCAGGATATCTTCGATGAAAATGATGACAAACACGTCCAAAAACTCCTGCAACATGCTGTTCATCAATCTCATAAACGCTGCTGGTTCGTTAGTCAACCCAAACGACATCACGAAAAACTCATATTGCCCATACCTCGTCCTGAATGCAGTCTTCCTCACATCTGCCTCATCTATCGGAATCTGATGATAACCCGATGCCAGATCTATTTTGGAGAACCAAGTAGCACCTCTCAACTGATCCAATAACTCATCGATTCTGAGAAGAGGGTACTTGTTCTTCACAGTGACCCGGTTAAGACCCATGTAGTCAATACACAAGCGGAAACTTCCATCCTTCTTCTTAACGAATACCACCGGCGCTCCCCACGGTGATACACTAGGACGGATGAATCCCTTGCTCAACAAATCCTCTAGCTGCTTCTTCAGTTCTGCCATCTCTACTGGAGCCATCCTGTAAGGAGCCTTTGATAACGGTGTCGTTCCTGGTTCCAGTTCAATCGTAAAAGGATCAGACCGAGATGGTGGTAATCCCTGCAATGACTGGAACACATCCTCAAACTCCTCCATAACCTGAATACCGCTAACCGTAGACTTCCCCACCGACTCTAGGATAGATATAGTAACCAAATAAGCCTCACAACCCTTCTGGATCATCTTCCCAGCCTGAATGGCCGAGATCACGAGACTCCCTGAAGTCGGTCTAATATCCTGAAAAAACAACTTCCCTCCTGGACGCTCAAACTCCACTCTACCCCGATAGCAATCCAAATGAACCATATGCCGATGCAACAAATCCATCCCATGAATGACATCATACAACTCCACTGGACTGATAAGCAATTCCGCTGGCCACGACTCTCCTTCGATCTGAATATCAACTCCCTGAGCTCATCCAATAACCCTCAGAAAATTACCTCCCGCAACTCTGACAACCCCGTGCGTTCCCCGAGATCTCCTCTGATTTCCGCACTATCTGCACACTCCGGAGTAATGAAGCTATAAGGAAGCTCCAGAATAACATAACGTGGGACTTAAACCCGCCCACAACCAAGGTCCCTACACAAACCTCATGTGTTGAGGACCTAACACTTTATCATAGGCAACATAAAATCTGAACTTACTAAGTATTCACAAAGACAGAGTATTAGAAATTATACCTGTGATCGCCCCGGCACTGGTTCCACCAGTCTCTGCAGTCATGTAAACCCGTGGCGCCTGCTCAATCCTTGCCACCTGCTACCCTCCTGGCTGCACCTGCTGCAATGCTGTCACTGCCACCAGCTGCAACTTGGGTCACAAGAGCCTGATGGGCCCTGGCTCCCTGCAATGATAGCATACACGAGCCACTGCTGTCGGAGCACTCCTCTTGGGACAGCTAGCAACCTTATGATCCTTTCTTCCACAACCGAAGCAACTCGCATCACTCGGTCTCTGCATAGCCTCCCACCTCCTCTTGGTTCCCTGCGTAGGCTTGCCGCCCTTGTTAGAACCTCCACGATGCTGAGCCTTACTAGGTGAACTGTAGGACTAACCGCCACTGTCTGTGCCCGGATGTCCTCCTCGATCTCTGCTGTAGTCTCAACCAGCTCATGCAGCAAAGCATAACTCCG
>NC_141899.1:17126053-17245515 GCF_030686135.1 Camelina sativa | reverse complement strand
CCTCTGCCGATCCTGAGCTTCCTTCATGTTCAGCTTGATCACCCGAATCTTCTCTGAGATCTCCTGAACAAAATCTGCCTCGAACATGCTCCTCTCCCCCACCTGAGTCCAGCATAACAGTGTACGACATGGCCTGCCATAGAAAAGCCTCATAAGGAGCCATCTTAATACTCGCCTGATAACTATTGTTGTAAGCAAACTCTACCAGGTTCAGGTGATCTGCCCAATGGCCACCCAAATCCAACACACTCATCCTCAGCAAATCCTCCAGCGTCTGGATCGTCCTCTCTTACTGTCCATCTGTCTGGGGATGATAAGTTGTACTCATATGCACCTTAGTGCCCATCTCTGCCTAGAATGCCTTCCAGAACACCGAAGTGAATTTAGAATCCCTATCAGACACGATACTCGCTGGTACCCCATGCAATCTGACTATCTCCCTCACATACTTCTTAGCCAAGACCGTCGCTCCATCAGTCTTCTTAATTGCCAGAAAATGTGCTGACTTAGTCAACCGGTCCACAATGACCCAAATAGCATCAAAAGTCTGAGACACTGGCAATCCTACCACGAAATCCATCATGATTATATCCCACTTCCACTTAGGAATGGGTAGACTCTTAGTAACCCGCTAGGAACCTGATGCTCAGCCCTTCACTAGCTGACACACATCGCACCTCGTGACCCAACTAGCTACATCCTTCTTCATCCTGACCCAGTGATAGTACCTCTTGAGATCTGATGTAGTAACTTTCAGTATCAATTATTATCAATCCACAATTTGCAATCAATCAACACACCAAGAATACACAAAATGCTTAATCTATTCTTAATTAAGTAAAAGTTCTTATGTCACTACTTATCTATCAAAATGACTCAAATAAAGCTAACAAGAAAATGCAAACTCAAGGCAAACCAAAACACAAATAGCAATAATACTGAAATTTAAGAATTAACAAGAGAACCTTGGGCAAGGTAATAGACTTGGGAGATAGCTAATCAATCCTAGATGTCTAAGTGACAATCAAGAACAATCCTATGGCTAGAACATTAATGCAAATCAATTCATTTCCATGATAGAGATCCTATGCTAGTCAAATGATAATCAACAATTTCCAAAGGTAATCACAAGACAAGCATGCATTATGAACAAGTTCAAATACCACTAAGCACCCTAATCATCAATTTCCATTGGCTAGGAATGCAAAGCTCTTAAAAAGTTTGGTTCAGGAATTTCATCAAACACCTTGTGGGCATGGAAATCCTAAAGTTTAGATTTAAGCTTGATCAAGGCTATCTAGCAATATTATCACTAATCAAGTTAAGAAATGCATAAAATAAACCCTAGACATCAAAGATCAACCATCTATCTCCCTAATCTACCAAGCCCAAAGTTCTTAAAAGATCTACTCACTAATCACCATGATCACACAAAAGAAAGAGGTTTTGTCTTTGTGAAATCATAATAAAAGCTTGTAGATTAAGAGATTTGAAAGACAAATTGCTATTAAAACTGGAAAATCCACCAAAGATTCAACAAAACCAAGTATGGAAATACTTAAGAACCCTAGGTGGCTGCTTAACAAAAACTAATACAAGGGATAAATGATAAGATAAGAGATAAGTCTCCACAATTAGGTTTGGAGTATTTATAGGAAACCATAAACTAAACCGAAACAAACCGGATTAAAATTAAACAATTCAGAGAAAACCGGAACAAACCAACCTGACTACTAGTTTGGGGATGATAAGGTGTAGCAACCTTATGCTTCACTCCATGCTTTTTGAGAAGACTCTCAAAGACCTTGTTGATAAAGTGTTTCCCTCCATCACTAATTACCACTCTTGGAATACCAAACCTTGGGAAGATGATTGTCTTGAACAACTTCAACACTACCTTTGCATCATTGGTAGGACTAGCTATGGCTTCAACCCATTTAGAGACATAATCAACAGCCACAAGTATGTAATTGTTACCATAGGAAGAAGGAAATGGTCCCATGAAGTCAATACCCCATACATCAAACCCTTCAACCTCTAAAATAGGATTTTGTGGCATTTCATTTCTCCTGCTGATATTGCCTCTTCTTTGACATGAATCACACTTGGAGATGATCTCTTGTGTGTCTTTGAACATAGTAGGCCGCCACAAACTAGCTTGAAGAATCTTTGTGACTGTCTTGAATGTAGCAAAGTGACCTCCATAGGCTGTTCCATGACATAGTTCTACTAACCCTTCTATCTCCTCCTTGGCAACACATCTCCTATAAATCTTGTCTTTACAAAGAGTGTAGAGGTAAGGTGCATCCCAATAGTAGTTGTTGATGTCTTTGAAGAACTTTTTTCTATCATAACCAACCAAATTTGGTGGCTCAATCCCACAAGCACGGTAGTTAACATAATCAGCATACCAAGGACCATTCTCTTCCAACCTCATGATCTCTCCAAGCTTTTTCCAAGTCTCATTGGTGTTGTCAAGCAGTTGAATCGCCATTATTTGTTCTTCAGGAAGTGCATCATTGATTGGAATCTCATTGTCAATCCTTAATCTTGATAGATGATCAGCTACTCCATTCTCAATGCCCTTCTTGTCTTTAATCTCCAAATCAAACTCTTGAAGTAGCAATATCCATCTCAACAGCCTGGTTTAGCATCCTTCTTTGCTAAGAGATATTTCAATGCTGCATGATCAGTCTGAACAACCACTTTTGAACCCACCAAGTATTGCCTAAACTTCTCAAATGCAAAGACAATAGCTAGGAGCTCCTTTTCTGTTGTAGCATACTTGACTTGACCTTCATCCAATGTTCTACTTACATAGTATATGACATGAAGCTTCTTATCTTTTCTTTGACCAAGCACTGCTCCAACTGCATAGTCACTAGCATCACACATGATTTCAAATGGCAAATTCCAATCTGGGGCGTGAACTATTTGAGCACTAACCAACTCCTCCTTTATCTTCTTGAAAGCTTGAAGACACTCCTCATTGAACTCAAACTCAACTTCTTTACACAACAACCTTGTAAGAGGTCTAGCAATATTTGAGAAGTCTTTAATGAACCTCCTATAGAACCCAGCATGGCCCAAAAAGCTTCTTATTCCCTTGACCGAATTTGGAGGTGCTAGATTGGTCATCACATCAATCTTAGCTCTATCAACTTCAATGCCTTTCTCAGAGATCTTATGACCCAAAACAATTCCTTCCTTCACCATGAAGTGACATTTCTCCCAATTCAAGACCAAATTTGTTTCCTCACACCTTCTTAAGACACTGTACAAATTAGAAAGACAACCAGAAAAAGAATCTCCATAGACGGAGAAGTCATCCATGAAAACCTCCACAACATCCTCAATTAGATCAGAAAAAATTGACATCATGCATCTTTGGAATGTAGCTGGAGCATTACACAATCCAAATGGCATCCTTCTATAAGCAAAAGTACCATAAGGACATGTGAAAGTAGTCTTTTCTTGATCATTTGGATGTATGGGGATTTGAAAGAAACCAGAATAACCATCAAGAAAGCAATAATGAGTATGACTAGCAAGCCTCTCTAGCATTTGATCAATGAATGGTAAAGGAAAATGATCTTTCCTAGATGCAGCATTGAGTCTCCTATAATCAATACACATTCTATGACCAGTTATAGTTCTTGTTGGAATCAACTCATCTTTATCATTCTTAACAACTGTAACTCCTCATTTCTTTGGTACCACATGTACAAGAGAAACCCATGTACTATCCGATATGGGATATATGATACCAGCATCAAAGAGTTTAAGAATATCTTTCCTCACCACATCTCTTAAGTTAAGGTTTAACCTTCTTTGTGGTTCAATGGAAGTCATTGATTCATCATCTAAATGAATCCTACGCATGCAGAGAGTTTCAGAAATCCCTTTTATGTCGTCAAGTAAATAACCAATAGCTCTCCTAAACTTTTTCAATTCACCAAGAAGAGTAACAGTTTCATGTTCACTAAGCTCCTCATTGATAATGACAGGGTAAGTAGAGTTTTTACCTAGGAAAGCATACCTTAGCCCCTTAGGGAGTGGTTTGAGTTCAATCTTGGGTGCCTTAAGCTCACTCCAATCCTCATTTGAATTTACCTCAACTGAACACACCACTTGCTCTTTCAACTCAAGGAAGCTACCACCATCTTTAGAGGGCTTGTGAGAGTCAAGAATCTTTTCATATCCTTCACTATCCTCCTTAAGTAACCCAAATTCTCCTTGTTTAACTGTCAAAGTGCTTTGGAGCTCATCTTGTATGGCCAATTCCTCCAAAAGCTCATTAGATAAAGCTTCCATCTTCTCAATGTAGAACACTTGACCACCAATTGTAGGCTTCCTCATCACTTGGTTGATGTCAAAAGTCAAAGCTTCCTTTCCCAAATTCAATTGAATCTTCCCACCTTTCACATCAATCATTGTTCCAGCAGTTCTTAGAAATGGTCTCCCCAAGATGAGTGGATCCTTTGGTTCTTCATCCATTTCAAGGACAACAAAGTCGGTTGGGATCTCAAAATGACCAATCATCACCGGGAGATCTTCAAGCACTCCAACAGGAGTTCTAATTGATCTATCAGCAAGAACTAGGGTGATCATACACTTCTTGTAGTGTGTGAAACCCAGTCTCTTAGCAATCGAGAGAGGCATCAAACTCACACTAGACCCCAAATCACATAAGCCATGGCCAAAAGATAAAGGTCCTAGAGTGCAAGGGAGAGTGAAGCTACCAGGATCTTCAAGCTTCTTTGCCACCACTTTGTTTTGAATGATAGCACTACACTCATGAGTCAAGATAACCATTCCTTGGAGAGCTTTCTTCTTCTCCAAAACTGCATCCTTGAGGAACTTGCTGTAAGAGGGGTTCAACAAGAATGCATCAATGATAGGCATTGTGATAGCAACATCCTTCATTTGTGCATCAAACATGGCTCTATACTTGTCCACTTGCTGCTTCTTGAACCTTCCAGGAAATGGCAGCCTTGGTTCATAAGGTGGAGGTACAAACAGAGTTTCTTTGGCAACACCTTTACTTTTCTTGGAAATTTCATCAATGGTCTTGTCTTGCCTAGGCTCCTCAACCACTTTACTCTTCCCTTTGTCAACCACAACTCCTTCAGCTTCTTTATCTTTACCCAAATCCTTCAATATCAGCTCATCTTCATTATCAATCTCAACCACTACCTCCCCTCCTTTAGGCTCAATGTCCCTATTGAGCTCATTTGTTGGTAGTTGCTTGCCACTCCTCAACATTATGGCGTTCACAAACTCTTTTGGGTTTGGTTCTGGTTTTCCCGGTAAGGAACCCATTTGTCTAGTAGAGGAGGAGGAAGCTTGTCCTTGGACTTGAGTTTGCAACCTCTCAAACTTAGCATTCAACTCACCATATACATTGTCAACCTTGTGGTGTATGGCCTTCATTTGTGTTGCAAGTTCAATAGCTCCTCTCACTTGTCCTTCTAGGAGTTGTCTAAGTAGAGCATTTGTGTCATCTACTTGACCTTGAGGCTGTGGTGTATGCATTTGTTGTTGAGGTTGGGAATAGCTTTGAAGTTTGGCTTGGTAATTCCCTTGAGGCTTTGGTTGATAATTGGGTTAAGAAGGAAAACCAGGTGGTTTTTGTGGTGGATAAGACTGATCTTGTGGGTTCTCCACATTGGTGCTGCGGTTAGAGAGGTTAGGATGGTTGCGGTAATTGGGATTGAACTTGTTATACTCTTGTCCACCCACATAGTTGACCTCTTCTTGTCCCGCAACACAAGCTTCCATTCCTTCTTGATATCCTTGATACACATCACTTTCGGTAACAAAATGGACTGGCTTTTGAGTGGCAAGAATCATCTTATCCATCTTCTTATTCAATGCTTTGATCTCCTTGCGGTGATGCTCATTCATATCAGAGTATTCTCTTGGTGTTCTATCATAATCCTCCCCATAGTTACCATCACTTTGAGCAAGATTCTCCACCAAAGTCATACCAATATCAACATCTTGACCAAGGAAGTTTCCATTACTTGCTATGTCAAGCAACATTCTTATCTTTGGTAGCACTCCTCTGTACAATGTGCTAAGAAGAGACTCCTTGGAGAAACTATGATGAGGACATTGCATAGTATAGCCCTTGAACCTCTCCCATGCTTCACAAAAACTCTCATTTCCTTTTTGTGCAAAGCTTGATATCTCATTTCTCAACCTTGCTGTTCTTGTAGTTGAGAAGAATTTGGAGAGGAAGGCTCTCTTGCATTGATCCCATGAAGTAATGGATCCCACTGGTAGGTTCTTCTCCCATGTCCTAGCTCTATCTCCAAGAGAAAATGGAAAGAGGCGGAGTTTGAATGCATCGTCCGAGATACCATTGATTTTAACTGTCCCAAACATCATGTCAAACTGATCCAAGTGGTCAAGAGGGTCTTCCATAGGCAGACCATGGAACTTTGAGCTTTGCACCATGTTGATAAGACTAGACTTGATTTCGTAGTTGTTGTTCTCAACAGCGGGTGCTCTGATTCCTTGGCGGTTCACATGAATGTTCGACTGATCAAAGGCTCTAATGACTCGAGGTTGTCTTGGAGGATGGATAGGAGCTTGGTTTTGGTCGGGCTGCTCATTTCCATTATGAGCAGCGGCTGGAGGAGGGTTGTTCTCCATGGCTTGGCGGGCTAAACGGCGGTTCTCTCGTTCAAGTAAGTGAATGTCGTCCACAGGCTGAAACAAGTTGGCTAGGCCGTGGCTCCTCAAGTTCATACAACCTGAAAATCAAAGACAACCCACCAATCCAATCCAAGTAACAAACAGTGCAAAGTAAATAAATAGTCTCAAGCAAAGTTGAAATCCTAATGGTCAATTAAAATGCAAACGGGCAACGGCACCAAATTGATGTAGTAACTTTCAGTATCAATTATTATCAATCCACAATTTGCAATTAATCAACACACCAAGAATACACAAAATGCTTAATCTATTCTTAATCAAGTAAAAGTTCTTATGTCACTACTTATCTATCAAAATGACTCAAATAAAGCTAACAAGAAAATGCAAACTCAAGGCAAACCAAACACAAATAGCAATAATACTGAAATTTAAGAATTAAAAAGAGAACCTTGGGCAAGGTAATTGACTTGGGAGATAGTTAATCAATCCTAGATGTCTAAGTGACAATCAAGAACAATCCTATGGCTAGAACATTAATGCAAATCAATTCATTTCCATGATAGAGATCCTATGCTAGTCAAATGATAATCAACAATTTCCAAAGGTAATCACAAAACAAGCATGCATTAAGAACAAGTTCAAATACCATAAGCACCCTAATCATCAATTGCCATTGGCTAGGAATGCAAAGCTCTTAAAAAGTTTGCTTCATGAATTTCATCAAACACCTTGTGGGCATGGAAATCCTAAAGTCTAGATTTAAGCTTGATCAAGGCTATCTAGCAATATTATCACTAATCAAGATAGGAAATGCATAAAATAATCCCTAGACATCAAAGATCAACCATCTATCTCCCTAATCTACCAAGCCCAAAGTTCTTAAAAGATCTACTCACTAATCACCATGATCACACAAAGGAAAGAGGTTTGTCTTTGTGAAATCATAATAAAAGCTTGTAGATTAAAAGATTTGAAAGACAAATTGCTATTAAAACTGGAAAATCCACCAAAGATTCAACAAAACCAAGTATTGAAATGCTTAAGAACCCTAGGTGGCTGCTTAACAAAAACTAATACAAGGGATAAATGAAAAGATAAGAGATAAGTCTCCACAATTAGGGTTGAAGTATTTATAGGAAACCATAAACTAAACCGGAACAAACCGGATTAAAATTAAACAATTCAGAGAAAACCGGAACAAACCGGGTTTTGGTCTCAAAATGGCACACGATCGACCACATGATCGACCATTTGGTCGATTGGTCTTCCTTCGTGATCGACCATTTGGCCGATCGGTTGGTCGATCACTCAAGTCTCCGAAGTCTCGCACCTTGAAATCTGAAGTCTCGCATGCGTCTCGATCGACCATTTGGTCGATTGCTCGATCGATCATTCTGGTCTCCGAAGTTTCGGTTCGCGTAACGATCGACCATTTGGTCGATCTCATCGGTCGATGTTTTGTCCTGTGTCATGTCCGAGAAGTCCGAGTGTTTCTGATCGACCACTTGGTCGATTGCTTGCTTGATTGCTTGAAGTCCGAGAATCTTGTGATGCGGTGATCGACCATTTGGTCGATTGGCTGGTCGATTGTTCGGCCTTCTTGCCTTCATTTCCATTACCTTTCAAATCCTTGACTTATTTGGCTCCAAAGCACACTTTCCTTGCATATCTCCATCCCAATACCTGAAATACCAACTTGATGCACAATGCAGCCTAAACAACCTAAATGCTCATGAATATGCACAAAACAATGAAGAATTAAGCTTTAAAAACTCATAAAAACACAAGATATCAAGATCACAGTACATCTTTAGTCACTCCTGGATGAATAGAAAACTTGCTCGCATACCTTTCTTAGAATCTCCTGCCTCAACTCTTCATCCTTGGGCACACAAACCCGACTGTGCACCAAGATAGTACCATTATCTGAGACTTGATACTCTAAATCAACATCCTTTGAGGCATTCACCAGCCCCAAATCCTTCTCCTGAGCCAACCGCACCCTACTCAGAAGATCTGCTCTATCATCCGCCTCCAAACCCAACGGTTCCTGAGACACCGCATACAAACTCAACGCACCGATCTCTCCTACCAGAGACTCCATCTCCTGCTCCTGAGCCGAAACTACCCTCTTCCGACTCAGAGCATCAACAACCGTATTAGCCTTACCAGGGTGATAGGCTATCTCCAAATCATAATCTGCCTCACTTTCAGCTTGGGCTGAGTGAATATATACTTCAGGCTCTTATGATCTGAAAACACCTGTACCTTTGTTCCATAAAGATAAGATCTCCAAATCTTCAGGGCAAAAACTACAGCAGCCATCTCCAAATCATGAGTAGGATAGTTACCCTCATGCTTCTGCAACTGCCGCGAAGCGTAGGCAATCACCTTCCCATGCTGGATCAACACACACCCCAAACCAACTCTAGATGCATCAGTATAAACCACATAGAGTTCTCCCTGCTCAGGCAAAGCCAACACTGGCGTAGTAGTCAACATCTCCTTATGGCTTTCAAAACCCTCCTCACACTCCTGTGACCAAACAAAATGAACATCCTTCCTTGTCAACTTAGTTATAAGGTGTTCCCTACTTGCAAAACCCTGCACAAACCTCCTGTAGTAACCTGCCAACCCAAGGAAACTCTTGATCTCTGTGGCATTCTGCGGTCTAGGTCAATCCCTGATAGCCTGAATCTTCTCCGGATCTACAGAAACCCCCTCTGCAGAAACAATGTGACCCAGAAAACCCATTTCACGCGGCCAAAAACTACACTTGCTCAGCTTAGCAAACAACTTCTGCTCCCGCAGTTTCTCCAGAACTGCCCTCAAATGCACTGCATGCTCCTCAGGACTCTTAGAAAATATCAGGATATCATCGATGAAAATGAGGACAGATACGTCCAGAAACTCTAGAAACACGTTGTTCATCAATCTCATAAACGCTGCTGGCGCGTTAGTCAACCCGTAAGGCATCACCACTAACTCATAATGCCCATACCTCATCCTGAAAGCCGTCTTCCTCACATGTGCCTCATCTATCGGTATCTGATGATAACCCGACGCCATATCTACCTTGGAGAACCAAGTAGCACCCCTCAACTGATCTAACAACTCATCGATCCTAGGGAGAGGGTACTTGTTTTTCACAGTGACCCGGTTCAAACCCCGATAATCAATACATAACCTAAACTCCCATCCTTATTCTTCACAAAAAACCCCGGCGCTCCCCACGGTGATACACTAGGACGGATGAATCCCTTACTCTACAAATCCTCTAGCTGCTTCTTCAGCTCTGCCATCTTTGTTGGAGCCATTCTGTAAGGAGCATTGGATAACGGCGTCGTCCCCGGTTCCAGTTCAATAGTAAAAGGATCCGACCGAGATGGTGGTAATCCCTACAATGACTGAAACACATCCTCAAACTCCTCCACTATCGGAATACCACTAACCATAGACTTCCCCACTGACTCTGCCATAGATATAGTAACCAGATAAGCCTCACGGCCCTTCTCGATCATCTTCCCAGCCTGGATGGCTGAGATCACGAGACTCCCCGAAGTCGGTCTAATCCCCTGAAAGACCAACTTCCCTCCTGGACGCTCAAACTTCACTCTACCCCGATGGAAATCCAAATGCACCATATGCCGATGCAACCAATCCATCCCGAGAATAACATCATACAGCTCCACTGGACTGATAAGCAAATCCGCTGGCCACAACTCTCCCCTGACCTGAATATCAACTCCTCTAGCTTGTCCAATAACCCTCAGGAACTTGCCTCCCGCAACTCTGACAACTCCTGTACGCTCCCTGGGATCCCCTCTGATTCCCGCACTCTCTGCACACTCCGGAGAAATGAAGCTATGAGAAGCTCCAAAATCAAACATAACGTGGGACTTAAACCTGCCCACCAACAAGGTCCCTATACAAACCTCATGTGTTGAGAACCTAACACTTTATCATAGGAAAACCTAAAATCTGAACCTACTGAAATTCACAAAGTTTAAGTACCAAAAATTATACATGTGATCGCCTCGGCACTGGTTCCACCAGTCTCTACACTCGTGTAAACCTGTGGCGCCTGCTCAATCCGTGCCACCTGCTGTCCTCCCGGCTGCACCTGCTGCAACGGTACCACTGCTACCAGCTGCAACTTGAGACACAAGGGCCTGATGTGCTCTGGCTCCCTGCAATGATAACATACACGAGCCGCTGTCGTCGGAGCACTCCTCTTCGGACAGCTAGCAAACTTGTGATCCTTGCTCCCACACTTGAAGCAACTCGCACCAATCGACGTCTGCGTAGCCTCCCACCTCCTCTTGGTTCCCTGCACGGGCTTACCCCCCCTGCTAGAACCTCCATGATGCTGAGCCTTACCAGGCTGAGCTGCTATAACCGTCATTGACTATGCCCAGATATCCTCCTCAATCTCTGCTGCAGTCTCAACCAGCTCTGCACGCGTAGCATAACTACATCTCTACAATGGACCCTCAAGTCATCACAAAGAGCCCTCATAAACCTCCTGATTTGGGCCTCCTCAGGCTCTATAGCCCGACCCCCATAACAAAGAAGTCGACTGAACTCCAAGTCCAGCTCCTGCATTGATCGCGTCCCTGAGATAACTGAAGAAACTTTACCTCCAACCGGTCCAATGCCTCTCTAGGAAAATACTTGCGGTTGAAATCCAAAACGAAGTCAGCCCAATTCATCTCCCTCTACACTCTCCTAGCAGCCACTAATCTCCACCACACCTAAGCATCACCAACTAGATGATGGTCCCCGATGTCCACCCAAAACTACTCAGGACATCTCAGAGTATGGAAGTTACGTTCCACACTCGTCCTCCACGCATCTGCAGCAGTAGGATCTGTACCGCGCAGTCTCGATGCTCTTCATCTCCTTGAGCATGGAAAAATAATGTCCATGTGCTCCTGCATCCGCAGCCACTGGCTGCCGCTCCTCCGCCACCACTTGTGGCACTACCTGAGCCTGAGCCGGTACCACTGCTGGCAACCGCTCCAACAACTGTGCTAGCATAGCCGCAAAGTCAACACCAGGGACTCCACCCGCTAAGACTCCCACACCCGGGACCCTACCATCACCAGCCACTGGAGCATAAACACCGCCCCCTCCAGCCACACTCATGGAATCCTCCTAGACACCCTGCGACTCGCCAACACCCTTAGCTGTCACACTCTGGTCCGCCGTCTCATCACTGCTGGGTCTCTGCCCCTACCACGACCACGTTTGCGTCCACAACCACGTCCACGTCCACGACCACGACCAGCAAAAGCACCATCTCTAGCCATCTGCACTACCATGGACAGAAGACTAAGCAAACAATTTACATTATAACACAGAAATATAAACTCACCGTGGAATCACAAAGTAGGTTCAAAGAAGATGTTCTAGGACTCCATGCCACACACATTTGACTAACTCACATAATCAATCAAAGCATGCAAATTCCAAACATCTACATCACAAAGCCTAGTGAACCCAAAACCTAGAACCGTAAGGGCTCTGATACCAAACTGAAACGACCCGACCCATTTTTTTTTAATAATAAATAAACTACAACTAGTGGTCCCATACCCACTAGCTACCTAACACAACCAACAACGGAATATAACCAATACCAACAACCAATAAATATCTAATCATAACCAATATTATAACATAATCAATATCCAAATACCAAACAACAGGAATCATAGAACCAGCAACCTAGCAATGTTTCTATTGACTCAACTCTAGCAACCTAGCAATGCCAGACAACAACAATTCGAGTCCCTAGAACATCCTCCTCTTCATTGCCTTGATTCCACGATCACACTTTGCCTTTACCTGCACCACAAACACAAATTGCAATGCATGAATATTTTATAAACACTCAGTAAGGCAATCCTCCCATCTACTGGGCTATACACACAAGCAATAGAGACATCTCTAACAATCAACCAACAATCAACAGTCAACAATAACAAACCAGGACTCTGCATCGACCGACACCAACATGCATCGACCGACACCAAATGGGGATGCATCAACCGACAAAAGCTTGCATCGACCGATGCTAAATTCACTTGCATCGACCGACGTATGCTCGACATAACACAAAAACCCTAAGTTTTACGCGCCGTCCTCGCACTTGCATCGACCGATGCAATGCCGAGCATCGTGTTTTCCCCGTAGCTTCTCGCTGGATCTTCGTTCCTACAACCACAAAACTCGATCCCAAGCCACAAGAAAGCTTCCTAACGTCCCAAATATCAATCTATCAAGCCTAACAACACATAACAAGTAAATTAGAGAGATCTCTAGCTTAGATAAGCCATGGTCATGCACTTACCTTTGCCAAGACGATTCTGAACCTCAAACAAGCAAGAACACACTCCTAGCAAGCTCCTACAACGTTCTAAGCCTCAGATCTCACCAGTATATACCACAAACCTCCAAGAATCTCCCCAAACGCTCAAGAGCTCTCACAAACTCGTTCTATCTTTCTTTTTCTCCAAAAACGGCCAAAACACGTCGAATGAGACAAAACTCGTGTTAAGGGTTTTCCTAACCCAAAACGCAATGTTTAACTTAACTCGTCCGCAGAAAAACCAACCTTGCATCGACCGATGCAATCCTTAAACCGGGATTGCAGTTCGTGGATGTTACAATTCTCCCCCACCAACATAGATTCGTCCTCAAATCTTGAACAAACATCAGCCAAGGACTCCCGTGCAACCGTCTCCACGGTCCGCACTCCTCCGACCGATCTACGAAAGGTCACCTCTAGGCGATAGACTCACGCTCCAGGCATTATTTGCTCTCGACTTTTGGACTTTCCTTTACTCATAGGCCTAAACCTTGAGTTTTTATTGGCTCATCATCATGCCTAAGCCTGCATGCCATAATGTTGGCTCCTCATCGGCCTAATCCGCATGCCATAAGATATAAGGAAGTCCAAAATTCGTCTCTCGGGTTGCCACCTTACAGTGAGCCCCCGGTTCGTCATCCAAAGTCAATATACCAACCATACTCTCAAGCCACAAAGTCTCAAAATACGGCAGTGCTAGGAGAACTAAAGTTCCCCCAAGAGTCGCGAACAAACAATTCTGAACACGTCTGAGTCCTATCCTTAACCAGGTTTCCTTCCCGTGGCTCGTGTAGAATATCACAATGTCCTACCAACCACATATCCCCCACTAGAATACCTCATGACCGCACAAGGATCATATACATACCATAAAGGCTGCCACAAAGGCCAAACAAATGTCCTAAACATGACCGCCACCAAGGCCAAACAAATTGTCCTAAACAGGACCGCCACAAAGGCCAAACAAATGTCCTCAACAAGACCGCCACCAAAGCCAAACAAATGTCCTAAACAGGACCGCCACAAGGGCCAAACCAATGTCCTCAACAGAACCGCCACCAAGGCCAAACAAATGTCCTAAACAGGACCGCCACCAAGGCCACTCGTCCTGAAGGACCGTCACAAAGACCACTTGTCCCGAAGGTCCATCACAAAGACCACTTGTCCCGAAGGACCATCACAAAGACCACTCGTCCTGAAGGACCGTCACAAAGACCATACATCCCGAAAGACCGCCTAAACAGGCAACAATGGCTAAACAGCCCACCACAAAGGCCACACAATTGGCTAAACATGCCGCCGCAAAGGCCACACAATTGGATAAAGAGCCCGCCACACAGGCCAAACAATTGGCTAAACAGCCCGCCACAAAGGCCACAAAATTGGCTAAACAGCCCGCCACAAAGGCCACACAATGTCTCAAAAGACCGCAACAAACGGGCACAATGACTCAAAAGTCTGCCACGAAGGCCACACACTTTCTCAAAAGCCCACTACATATGGGCACAATGACTCCAAAGTCCACCACGAAGGCCACACAAGCCCCTCCAAGGCTCACAACCACTAAAAATGGACAATTCTAACTCCCATAAAACTTTCCATTTTTAGAACTTTTCACTTTTAGAACTTCTATTTCAGTAAACTTTCCTTCAAACCACCACAGTCCAAAAAGACTCTCATCAAAGGAATCTTTTTCTTCCAAAGTTCCTTGATCCTCCTCCCGAGAACCCTCATTGGTCTCGCCTCCAAAGTCATGTTAGGCTGAAAAACTTCAGGTATCTTAGCCAACAACCGATCGTCCTCACGGAGACATTTCCGCAACATAGAAATATGTAACACCTTGTGGAACGCACGCATAACCAAAGGCAACTCCAGCCTATATGCTACCGGTCCCACCCGCTCAATAACTCTGAACGGACCCATAAACCTTCGACTCAACTTTGTCTCTGTCAATGACCTGTTTGGACCCCGCAACAAGGCCATCTTGAGGTACACTCTGCCTCCTACCTGAAACTCAAGATCTCTCCTCCTCCTATCAGCATAACTCCTCTGCCGATCCTTAGCTTCATTCATGTTCAGCTTGAGAACCCGAATCTTCTCTGAGGTCTCCTGAACACAATCTGCCCCGAACATGCTCCTCTCCCCCACCTGAGTCCAACCTAACGATGTACGGCATGGCCTGCCATAGAAAGCCTCATGAGGAGTCATCTTAATACTCGCCTGATAACTGTTGTTGTAAGCAAACTCTACCAAGTTTAGGTGATCTGCCCAATGGCCACCCCAATCCAACACACACATCCTCAGCAAATCCTCCAGCGTCTGGATCGTCCTCTCAGACTGTCCATCTATCTGGAGATGATAAGCTGTACTCATATGCACCTTAGTGCCCATCTCTGCCTGAAATGCCTTCCAAAACACCAAAGTGAACTTAGAATCCATATCAGACACGATACTCGCTGGTACCCCCGTGCAATCTGACTATCTACCTCACATACTTCTTATCCAAGACCGCTGCTCAATCAGTCTTCTTAATGGCCAGAAAATGTGCTGACTTAGCCAACCGGTCCACAATGACCCAAATAGCACCAAAAGTCCGAGACACTGACAATCCTACCACGAAATCCATCGTTATCATATCCCACTTCCACTCTAGAATAGGCAAACTCTTCCGTAACCAGCCTGGAACCTGATGCTCAGCCTTCACTAGCTGACACACATCGCACCTCGCGACCCAACTAGCTACATCCTTCTTCATCCCGTCCCAGTGGTCATGGTACATCTTAGTCATCCCTGGATGAATACAAAACTTGCTCGCATGAGCTTCTCTCAGGATCTCCTGCCTCAACTTTTCATCCTTAGGCACACCAATATAGTACCATTAGCTGAGACCTGATACTCTGAATCAACATCCTTAGAGGCATTCACCAGCCCCAAATCCTTCTCCTGAGCTAACTGTACCCTGCTCAGAAGATCCGCTATATCAGCCGCCTCCAAGCCCCAACGGTTCCTGCAAACCCGCATACAAACTCAACGCACTGATCTCTCCTACCAGAGAGTCCATGTCCTGCTCTTGAGCCTAAGCTACTCTCCTTCGACTCAGAGCATCTGCAACAAAATTAACCTTACCAGGGTGATAAGCTATCTCCAAATCATAATCCGCCACCAACTCCATCCACTGCCTCTGCCTCAACCTCAGTTTGGGCTAAGTGAATATATACTTCAGGCTCTTATGATCTATAAACACCTGCACTTTTGCACTATAAAGATAAGATCTCCAAATTTTTAAGGCAAAAACTATAGCAGCCATCTCCAAATCATGAGTAGGATAGTTGTCCTCATGCTTCCGCAACTGCCACGAAGCATAGGCAATCACCATCCCATGTTGCATCAACACACACCCCAAACCAACTCTAGATGCATCAGTATAAACCACATAGGGTTCTCCCTGCTCAGGCAAAGCCAACATTGGCGTAGTAGTCAACATCTCCTTAAGGCTTGCAAAGCCCTCCTCACACTCCTGTGACCAAACAAAAGGAACATCCTTCTATGTCAACTTAGTCATCGGGCGTGTCCTACTCGCAAAGCCCTGCACAAGTCCACTGTAGTAACCTGCCAAACCTAAAAAACTCCTGATCTCTGTGGCATTCTGCGGTCTAGGCCAATCTGATAGCCTAAATCTTCTCCGAATCAACAGAAACCCCCTCTGCAGAAATAATGTGACCCAGAAAACCCATCTCACGCTGCCAAAAACTGCACTTGCTCAACTTAGCAAACAACTTCTGTTCCCAACTGCCCTCAAATGCACTACATGCTCTTCAGGACTCTTAAAAAATACCAGGATATTGTTGATGAAAATGATGACAGACACGTCCGGAAACTCCTGAAGCACGCTGTTCATCAACCACATAAACGTTGTTGGCGCGTTAGTCAACCCAAAAGGCATCACCACAAACTTATAATGTCCATACCTCGTCCTGAAAGCCGTCTAACTCACATCTGCCTCATCTATCGGTATCTGATGATAACCCGACGCTAGATCTATCTTGGAGAACCAAGTAGCACCTCTCAACTGATCCAACAACTCATCGATCCTGGGGAGAGGGTAATTGCTCTTCACAGTAACCCGGTTCAAACCCCATTAATCTATACACAATCGGAGACTTCCGTCCTTCTTTTTAACGAACAACACCGGCGCTCCCCACGGTGAAGTGATAGGTCGAATGAATCACATGTTCAACAAATCCTCTAGTTACTTCCTCTGCTCTATTAAACTAATAATCAAGTATGCCAACATCAACTCGCCGCCACCTGAATATCACCAATTGAAAATCCTTGAGAACTGATCATCTCATATATGACCACTCTTCAGGTCATCCATTAAACATTTCGCCTCTCCGGCATTTCACATCCTCTTCCGAAAATTGACAAGTCCTAACTATTCATAGAACTTTCTATTTATGGAAACTTTTATTTTCTGGAACTTTCTATTTTTCCTTTGCAACGACACTTTCCATAATTAGGACTTTCCATATACAGAATCACATAATCCCTTAACCTATTTAATATCTAGATTTCATAAGAACTAATCATTTTATTAACTCTTCTCCAACAACATTGTCAGTAAATCCGCAATATGGTCATCTCGGTCAGAGCAAAACCTGTCACCACACTCACAACACCCGCTGGACCTTCATCAACACCAGTAAGCACATCGGCCACACAACTAAAATCAAACATTAAACCACCATCAACTCTCGAGGTCCACATTCCGTCGTCTTGTTTATACTCACATCTTAGGAATTGCTTGCTCCAAACTCCTCCACCCTTAGGTCGTAACCTTCGACCATACCGATCTCACTCTTGGACCACAATCCTCAAGATCTCAGTATCATGAGAACTACTCAACCCTTCAGGGAAATATCATCCCCTCTGCCACTCACGGAGCCTTCAGCCCCTCGAGCTATCGGTATTCAGGAAAACCACCATCCTCTCAGGAGAAACAATCCTTAGAGACTATAAACACCTTCCGACCAAAAGTACTTCCTGTGGTCCAAGTATAACATTGCAATGTTACACTTGCCCACTCAACTTCTAATATCCAACTGGATTACCCACCAAACAGAGAAATATCTGCTCCAACTACATATGTCCACCTATCCGCCTCTCTAGGCTCGATACCTATCGAGAAGAATCTCGCACAGGTCATCTACAATTGCTCCATCCTCCTAACATAAGATGGAAACTCCTCAACATCCGTAGCCCTCGGCTGCATCCCGCCACATGCATCACAACTAGAGCCTACACTAGTACCCCTCTCGGTAACCGCTCAAACAGCACGTCAATAGATCCACCAAGCGATCATCTCGACCCTGGGCTCCACCTGCTACAACCCCACATCTGGGTTCCCAGCACCCCCGGCACGCTCACCGGATAACCCCCTCTGGTCCCTCCTGATACGTGTGTGATCCTCTGACGTACCTCCTCGTGGAACTCTGGACCGCACACTCGCTGGCCTCGGGACCCGCCCGACAAAAATACAAACTCACCGTGGAATCACACAGTAGGCTCGAAGAGTATGTTCTAGGACTCCATGCCACACACAATTGACTAACTCACATAATCAATCAAAGCATGCAAATCCAAAACATCCACAACACAAAGCCTAGTGAACCCAGACCTAGAACCATAAGGGCTCTGATACCAAACTGAAACGACCCGACCCGTTTTTTTTTAATAATAAATAATAAATATATAAATAATAATAAATAAACTACAACTAGTTGTCCCATACCCACTAACCACAAACACAACCAACAGCGAAATATAACCAATACCAAAAACCAATAAATATCCAATAATAACCAATATTATAACATAATCAATATCCAAATACCAAACAACATGAATCATAGAACCAGCAACCTAGCAATGTTTCTAATGACTCAACTCTAGCAACCTAGCAATGCCAGACAACAACCAATCGGTTCCCTAGAACATCCTCCTCTTCATTGCCTTGATTCCACGATCACACTTTTCCTTTACCTGCACCATAAACACAAATTGCAATGCATGAGTATTTTATAAACACTGAGTAAGGCAATTCTCTCATCTACTGGGCTATACACACAAGCAATAAAGACATCTCTAACCATCAACAAACAATCAACAATCAACAATAACAAACCAGGACTCTGCATCGACCGACACCAACTGAAAGGACCGACCTTTTTTTAAAAAAAAAAAAATATAATAAATAATAAATAATAAATAAACTATAACTAGTGGTCCCATACCCACTAGCCACCTAACCACAATCACAACCAACAGCGGAAAACCAATACCAATCAATATCCAAATAATATTCCATTAATAACCAATAATCATAACATCAACAATATCCAATAATCAAATAGCTGAAATCATAGAACCAGCAACCTAGCGATGTTCTAATGACTCAACTCTAGCAACCTAGCAAGCCAGACAACATCAAACCGAGTCCCTAGAACATCCTTCTCTTCATTACCTGGATTCCACGATCACACTTTGCCTTTACCTGTACCACAAACACATATTCCAATGCATGAGTATTTTATAAACACTCAGTAAGGCAATCCTCCCATCTACTGGGCTATACACACAAGCAATAGAGTATCAATAACCATCACACGACAATCAACAAACGACAAATACGACTCAACATCGACCGACACCACAAATGCATCGACCGATGCCAAATGGGGAAGCATCGATCGACACAGAAGCTGCATCGACCGATACAAGTGTAACTTGCATCGGCCGACCCAATCTGCATTGACCGAAGCATGCTCGACATAACACGAAACCCTAGAGTTTACACGCCGTCCTCGCACTTGCATCGACCGACGCAAGATATGCATCAATCGACGCAACGTCGAGCACCGTGATTTCTCCGAAGCTTCTCGCTGGATCTTCGTTCCTACAACCACAAAACTTGATCCCAAGCCACAAGAAAGCTTCCTAACGTCCATAGTCAAGATCTAACCAGTCTAACATCACACAACAAATAGATTAAAGAGTCCTCTAGCTTAGATAAGCCATAGTCATGCAGTTACCTTTGCCACAGAAGAATCTGAGCCTCTAGCAAGCAAGAACAAGCCTCTAGGAAGCTCCTACAACGATTCCAGCTACAGATCTCACCAAGAAATGTCACCAACCTCCAAGAATCTCCCATAAACGCTAAAGAACTCTCACAAAGCTTTTTCTCTCTTTCTATTTTCTCAAAAACGGCCACACAACCACGAATGAGACAAAACTCGCATCTAAGGGTTTCCCTTAACCCCAAAACGCAGTGTTTGACTTAAGTCAAAACGCACAGAATTGAGCCAGCATCAACCGATGCTCCTACTGCATCGATCGATGCACATCCCAAACTGGGATTCCGGTTCACGGATGTTACACCAACATGCATCGACCAACACCAGATGGGGATGCATCGACCGACACAAGGTTGCATCGACCGATGCTAGATGCACTTGCATCGATCGACACTCGCACTGCATCGACCGACGCATGCTCGACATAAGTTTTACGCCCCGTCCTCGCACTTGCATCGACCGACGCACATAGTGCATCGACCGATGCAATGCCGAGCATCGTGTTTTCACCGAAGCTTCTCGCCAGATCTTCGTTCCTACGACCACAAAACTCGATCCCAAGCCACAAAAATGCTTCCAAATGTCCCAAATAGCAATCTATCAAGCCAAACAACACATAACAAGGAAATCAGAGAGATCTCTAGCTTAGATAAGGCATGGTCATGCACTTACCTTTGCCAAGACGATTCTGAACCTCAAACAAGCAAGAACACACTCCTAGCAAGCTCCTACAACGTTCTAAGCCTCAGATCTCACCAGAAAACGCCACAAACCTCCAAGAATCTCCCCACACTCTCAAGAACTCTCACAAACTCATTCTCTCTTTATTTTTCTCCAAAAACGGCCAAAACACGTCGAATGAGACAAAACTCGTGTTAAGGTTTTTCATAACCCAAAACGCAGCGCTTAACTTAACTCGTCCGCAGAAAAACCAACCTTGCATCGACCGATGCACATAGTGCATCGATCAATGCAATCCCTAAACTGGGATTTCAGTTCGCGGATGTTACAATTTAGCTATGTATATTTTTAATGTAATTTCTCCTCACATATAGTTATTTCTCCGTTTGTTTCTAAACAAGACTGTCTATTTACATTTATCCATGACTAGTAGTTCTAGTGGTTTTTTTTTATTATAGTAATTTTTTTTTGACATGTCTAGGTACATATTAATTTTTTTTCTCCTTATTTCTATCCCAGAAGAATAAAGTTTTTCGGATTTTGAGGGAGTTATATACTTTTCCGTAATCATATATATATATATATGAAACTGATATAATTCGAAGTTTTACCCATATATAGAGTTTACATAGCCTAAAAGCTTTATAGAAAAGAGAGAGAAATAATTTTATTTAAATAAATGTCTTATCTTAAAACATTTAATCATACAATATTAAGACATCTATAAGGTTTTGGTAACAGAAACACAATGAACCCACAAATCATCTCTTTTTTTGAAATATTGGGCGTCACGTGCAATCAAACTAGGTCTATCGGCAATATATTTGATAAGTGTATCATGACATTCTTTTCCTTCTGTCACAAGCTCCTTGCAGCAAGCATCCGAGACGACTCCATTCATGAAAACTTGAGCCATTATATCAAATGCACACTTTGCAGTAATATTGAGAACACATTGATTCCACAGTGTTTTTGGTTCGCTTACTTCTACAGCAAATAATGGGATGTGTTAACTCATCGTAACAAGGATCACCACAAGAAACACCAAAGTCATGTTAAGTTTTCCCATTTTTATATGTTTTTAAACTTTTAAATTGATCGTTCTTTTTTGGTGAAGGAAAAAAAACTTTTAGTTTATGTTTTATTCTCTGATTGAATATCCTTACTCTATTTATTGATATGAATGATAGTCTTTAAACATGACATTTACTTAGATACAGTTATTTCTTTTATTACATTTATTAAGCTTTAATTTAGCCATTTGGTTATAGACTTATATATCAAACAATCAAAGGCGTTGATTTGTAAATATTTCCTTTACCTTTAAAAAATATTAAAAAGTATACTTTTAAAAAAAATTTCTACTGTAAATTATATTTTAATTTATATAACCGATTATATGATCTTAAATACTACCCAAGTTCTTGAACATATTGTTTTGCAATTTAGTAGGCACAACAGAGTTTTAGTTTTTCGAAAGAGAAACTTTTCCCTACCATTATTGGCATTGAATTTTTGTTTCTCTTATGGATTTTCTGGTTCATTTCACTAGCCTTAAGAATTTTTAATTTAGTTGTGTTTCTGTAGACTAACAAAATGTATATTCTGCACAATATAGAGTGTGAAGAAAAAATTGTGCAATCACAGTTATGTCTAATCCTAAGGGTATAGGACTTTTATCTCACAACTTCATCTATATTAAGATTTTTATAATAATTTTATTGAGATCATTGAATATTTAGCTATGTATATTTTTAATATAATTTCTCCTCACGTATAGTTATTTCTCCAGACTGTCTATTTATATTTATCAATGACTAGTAGTTATAGTGTTTTTTTTTTATTATAGTTATTTTTTTTTTGATATGTCTAGTTACATATGAATTTTTTTTCTCCTCATTTCTATCCGAGAAGAATAAAGTTGTTAGGATTTTGAGGGAGTTATATACTTTTCCATCTAATCATATATATATATATATATATATATATATATATAACTGATATAATTCGAAGTTTTACCCATATATAGAGTTTATATAGCCTAAAAGCATTATAGAAAGGAGAAAGAAATAATTTTATTTAAATAAATATCTTATCTTAAAATATTTAATCATACAATATTAAGACATCTATAAGGTTTTGGTAATAGAAACACAATGAACCCACAAATCATCTCTTTTTTTGAAATATTGGGCTTCACGTGCAATCAGACTAGGTCTATCGGAAATATATTTGATAAGTGTATCATGACATTCTTTTCCTTCTGTCACAAGCTCCTTGCAGCAAGCATCCGAGATGACTCCATTCATGAAAACTTGAGCCATTATATTCAATGCACACTTTGCGGTAATCTTGAGAACACATTGATTCCACAGTGTTTTTGGTTCGCTTACTTCTACAGCAAATGATGGGATGTGTTCACTCATCGTAACAAGGATCACCACAAGAAACACCAAAGACATGTTAAGTTTTCCCATTTTAATATGTTTTTAAACTTTTAAATTGATTTTTCTTTTTTGGTGAAGGAAAAAAATAGAACTTTTAGTTTATGTTATATTCTCCGATTGAATATTCTTACTCTATTTATTGATATGAATTATAGTCTTTAAACATGACATTTACTTAGATACAGTTATTTCTTTTATAACATTTATTAAGCTTTAATTTAGCCATTTGGTTATAGACTTATATATCAAACAATCAAAGGCGTTGATTTGTAAATATTTCCTTTACCTTTAAAAAATATTAAAAAGTATACTTTTAAAATAATTTTCTACTGTAAATTATATTTTAATTTATATAACCAATTATATGATCTTAAATACTACCCAAGTTCTTGAACATACTGTTTTGCAATTTAGTAGGCACAACAGAGTTTTAGTTTTTTGAAAGAGAAACTTTTCCCTACCATTATTGGCATTGAATTTTTGTTTCTCTTATGGATTTTCTGGTTCATTTCACTAGCCTTAAGAATTTTTAATTTAGTTGTGTTTCTGTAGACTAACAAAATGTATATTCTGCACAATATAGAGTGTGAAGAAAAAATTGTGCAATCATAGTTATTTCTAACCCTAAGGGTATAGGACTTTTATCTCA
Source organism: Camelina sativa (assembly GCF_030686135.1). Classification (NCBI taxonomy): domain Eukaryota; kingdom Viridiplantae; phylum Streptophyta; class Magnoliopsida; order Brassicales; family Brassicaceae; genus Camelina; species Camelina sativa. Next base: position 17,221,569 of record NC_141899.1, on the reverse strand, counting down.
CAACTTCATCTATATTAAGATTTTTATAATAATTTTATTGAGATCATTGAATATTTAGCTATGTATATTTTAAATATAATTTCTCCTCACGTATAGTTATTTCTCCGTTTGTTCCTAAACAAGACTGTCTATTTATATTTATCAATGACTAGTAGTTATAGTGTTTTTTTTTATTATAGTTATTTTTTTTTTGATATGTCTAGTTACATATGAATTTTTTTTCTCCTCATTTCTATCCGAGAAGAATAAAGTTGTTAGGATTTTGAGGGAGTTATATACTTTTCCATCTAATCATATATATATATATATATATATATATATATATATATATATAAAACCAATATAAGTCGAAGTTTTACCCATATATAGAGTTTATATAGCCTAAAAGCATTATAGAAAGGAGAAAGAAATAATTTTATTTAAATAAATATCTTATCTTAAAATATTTAATCATACAATATTAAGACATCTATAAGGTTTTGGTAATAGAAACACAATGAACCCACAAATCATCTCTTTTTTTGAAATATTGGGCTTCACGTGCAATCAGACTAGGTCTATCGGAAATATATTTGATAAGTGTATCATGACATTCTTTTCCTTCTGTCACAAGCTCCTTGCAGCAAGCATCCGAGACGACTCCATTCATGAAAACTTGAGCCATTATATTCAATGCACACTTTGCGGTAATCTTGAGAACACATTGATTCCACAGTGTTTTTGGTTCGCTTACTTCTACAGCAAATGATGGGATGTGTTCACTCATCGTAACAAGGATCACCACAAGATAGACCAAAGACATGTTAAGTTTTCCCATTTTTATATGTTTTTAAACTTTTAAATTGATTTTTCTTTTTTGGTGAAGGAAAAAAATAGAACTTTTAGTTTATGTTTTATTCTCCGATTGAATATCCTTACTCTATTTATTGATATGAATTATAGTCTTTAAACATGACATTTACTTAGATACAGTTATTTCTTTTATAACATTTATTAAGCTTTAATTTAGCCATTTGGTTATAGACTTATATATCAAACAATCAAAGGCGTTGATTTGTAAATATTTCCTTTACCATTAAAAAATATTAAAAAGTATACTTTTAAAATAATTTTCTACTGTAAATTATATTTTAAGTTATATAACCGATTATATGATCTTAAATACTACCCAAGTTCTTGAACATACTGTTTTGCAATTTAGTAGGCACAACAGAGTTTTAGTTTTTTGAAAGAGAAACTTTTCCCTACCATTATTGGCATTGAATTTTTGTTTCTCTTATGGATTTTCTGGTTCATTTCACTAGCCTTAAGAATTTTTAATTTAGTTGTGTTTCTGTAGACTAACAAAATGTATATTCTGCACAATATAGAGTGTGAAGAAAAAATTGTGCAATCACAGTTATTTCTAACCCTAAGGGTATAGGACTTTTATCTCACAACTTCATCTATATTAAGATTTTTATAATAATTTTATTGAGATCATTGAATATTTAGCTATGTATATTTTTAATATAATTTCTCCTCACGTATAGTTATTTCTCCGTTTGTTCCTAAACAAGACTGTCTATTTATATTTATCAATGACTAGCAGTTATAGTGTTTTTTTTATTATAGTTATTTTTTTTTTGATATTTCTAGTTACATATGAATTTTTTTTCTCCTCATTTCTATCCGAGAAGAATAAAGTTGTTAGGATTTTGAGGGAGTTATATACTTTTCCATCTAATCATATATATATATATATATATAAAACTGATATAATTCGAAGTTTTACCCATATATAGAGTTTATATAGCCTAAAAGCATTATAGAAAGGAGAAAGAAATAATTTTATTTAAATAAATATCTTATCTTAAAATATTTAATCATACAATATTAAGACATCTATAAGGTTTTGGTAATAGAAACACAATGAACCCAAAAATCATCTCTTTTTTTGAAATATTGGGCTTCACGTGCAATCAGACTAGGTCTATCGGAAATATATTTGATAAGTGTATCATGACATTCTTTTCCTTCTGTCACAAGCTCCTTGCAGCAAGCATCCGAGATGACTCCATTCATGAAAACTTGAGCCATTATATTCAATGCACACTTTGCGGTAATCTTGAGAACACATTGATTCCACAGTGTTTTTGGTTCGCTTACTTCTACAGCAAATGATGGGATGTGTTCACTCATCGTAACAAGGATCACCACAAGAAACACCAAAGACATGTTAAGTTTTCCCATTTTAATATGTTTTTAAACTTTTAAATTGATTTTTCTTTTTTGGTGAAGGAAAAAAATAGAACTTTTAGTTTATGTTATATTCTCCGATTGAATATTCTTACTCTATTTATTGATATGAATTATAGTCTTTAAACATGACATTTACTTAGATACAGTTATTTCTTTTATAACATTTATTAAGCTTTAATTTAGCCATTTGGTTATAGACTTATATATCAAACAATCAAAGGCGTTGATTTGTAAATATTTCCTTTACCTTTAAAAAATATTAAAAAGTATACTTTTAAAATAATTTTCTACTGTAAATTATATTTTAATTTATATAACCAATTATATGATCTTAAATACTACCCAAGTTCTTGAACATACTGTTTTGCAATTTAGTAGGCACAATAGAGTTTTAGTTTTTTGAAAGAGAAACTTTTCCCTACCATTATTGGCATTGAATTTTTGTTTCTCTTATGGATTTTCTGGTTCATTTCACTAGCCTTAAGAATTTTTAATTTAGTTGTGTTTCTGTAGACTAACAAAATGTATATTCTGCACAATATAGAGTGTGAAGAAAAAATTGTGCAATCATAGTTATTTCTAACCCTAAGGGTATAGGACTTTTATCTCACAACTTCATCTATATTAAGATTTTTATAATAATTTTATTGAGATCATTGAATATTTAGCTATGTATATTTTAAATATAATTTCTCCTCACGTATAGTTATTTCTCCGTTTGTTCCTAAACAAGACTGTCTATTTATATTTATCAATGACTAGTAGTTATAGTGTTTTTTTTTATTATAGTAATTTTTTTTTTGATATGTCTAGTTACATATGAATTTTTTTTCTCCTCATTTCTATCCGAGAAGAATAAAGTTGTTAGGATTTTGAGGGAGTTATATACTTTTCCATCTAATCATATATATATATATATATATATATATATATAAAACCAATATAAGTCGAAGTTTTACCCATATATAGAGTTTATATAGCCTAAAAGCATTATAGAAAGGAGAAAGAAATAATTTTATTTAAATAAATATCTTATCTTAAAATATTTAATCATACAATATTAAGACATCTATAAGGTTTTGGTAATAGAAACACAATGAACCCACAAATCATCTCTTTTTTTGAAATATTGGGCTTCACGTGCAATCAGACTAGGTCTATCGGAAATATATTTGATAAGTGTATCATGACATTCTTTTCCTTCTGTCACAAGCTCCTTGCAGCAAGCATCCGAGACGACTCCATTCATGAAAACTTGAGCCATTATATTCAATGCACACTTTGCGGTAATCTTGAGAACACATTGATTCCACAGTGTTTTTGGTTCGCTTACTTCTACAGCAAATGATGGGATGTGTTCACTCATCGTAACAAGGATCACCACAAGATAGACCAAAGACATGTTAAGTTTTCCCATTTTTATATGTTTTTAAACTTTTAAATTGATTTTTCTTTTTTTGTGAAGGAAAAAAATAGAACTTTTAGTTTATGTTTTATTCTCCGATTGAATATCCTTACTCTATTTATTGATATGAATTATAGTCTTTAAACATGACATTTACTTAGATACAGTTATTTCTTTTATAACATTTATTAAGCTTTAATTTAGCCATTTGGTTATAGACTTATATATCAAACAATCAAAGGCGTTGATTTGTAAATATTTCCTTTATCATTAAAAAATATTAAAAAGTATACTTTTGAAATAATTTTCTACTGTAAATTATATTTTAAGTTATATAACCGATTATATGATCTTAAATACTACCCAAGTTCTTGAACATACTGTTTTGCAATTTAGTAGGCACAACAGAGTTTTAGTTTTTTGAAAGAGAAACTTTTCCCTACCATTATTGGCATTGAATTTTTGTTTTTCTTATGGATTTTCTGGTTCATTTCACTAGCCTTAAGAATTTTTAATTTAGTTGTGTTTCTGTAGACTAACAAAATGTATATTCTGCACAATATAGAGTGTGAAGAAAAAATTGTGCAATCACAGTTATTTCTAACCCTAAGGGTATAGGACTTTTATCTCACAACTTCATCTATATTAAGATTTTTATAATAATTTTATTGAGATCATTGAATATTTAGCTATGTATATTTTTAATATAATTTCTCCTCACGTATAGTTATTTCTCCGTTTGTTCCTAAACAAGACTGTCTATTTATATTTATCAATGACTAGTAGTTATAGTGTTTTTTTTATTATAGTTATTTTTTTTTGATATGTCTAGTTACATATGAATTTTTTTTCTCCTCATTTCTATCCGAGAAGAATAAAGTTGTTAGGATTTTGAGGGAGTTATATACTTTTCCATCTAATCATATATATATATATATATATATATATATATATATAAAACCAATATAAGTCGAAGTTTTACCCATATATAGAGTTTATATAGCCTAAAAGCATTATAGAAAGGAGAAAGAAATAATTTTATTTAAATAAATATCTTATCTTAAAATATTTAATCATACAATATTAAGACATCTATAAGGTTTTGGTAATAGAAACACAATGAACCCACAAATCATCTCTTTTTTTGAAATATTGGGCTTCACGTGCAATCAGACTAGGTCTATCGGAAATATATTTGATAAGTGTATCATGACATTCTTTTCCTTCTGTCACAAGCTCCTTGCAGCAAGCATCCGAGACGACTCCATTCATGAAAACTTGAGCCATTATATTCAATGCACACTTTGCGGTAATCTTGAGAACACATTGATTCCACAGTGTTTTTGGTTCGCTTACTTCTACAGCAAATGATGGGATGTGTTCACTCATCGTAACAAGGATCACCACAAGATAGACCAAAGACATGTTAAGTTTTCCCATTTTTATATGTTTTTAAACTTTTAAATTGATTTTTCTTTTTTGGTGAAGGAAAAAAATAGAACTTTTAGTTTATGTTTTATTCTCCGATTGAATATCCTTACTCTATTTATTGATATGAATTATAGTCTTTAAACATGACATTTACTTAGATACAGTTATTTCTTTTATAACATTTATTAAGCTTTAATTTAGCCATTTGGTTATAGACTTATATATCAAACAATAAAAGGCGTTGATTTGTAAATATTTCCTTTACCATTAAAAAATATTAAAAAGTATACTTTTAAAATAATTTTCTACTGTAAATTATATTTTAAGTTATATAACCGATTATATGATCTTAAATACTACCCAAGTTCTTGAACATACTGTTTTGCAATTTAGTAGGCACAACAGAGTTTTAGTTTTTTGAAAGAGAAACTTTTCCCTACCATTATTGGCATTGAATTTTTGTTTCTCTTATGGATTTTCTGGTTCATTTCACTAGCCTTAAGAATTTTTAATTTAGTTGTGTTTCTGTAGACTAACAAAATGTATATTCTGCACAATATAGAGTGTGAAGAAAAAATTGTGCAATCACAGTTATTTCTAACCCTAAGGGTATAGGACTTTTATCTCACAACTTCATCTATATTAAGATTTTTATAATAATTTTATTGAGATCATTGAATATTTAACTATGTATATTTTTAATATAATTTCTCCTCACGTATAGTTATTTCTCCGTTTGTTCCTAAACAAGACTGTCTATTTATATTTATCAATGACTAGTAATTATAGTGTTTTTTTTATTATAGTTATTTTTTTTTTGATATGTCTAGTTACATATGAATTTTTTTTCTCCTCATTTCTATCCGAGAAGAATAAAGTTGTTAGGATTTTGAGGGAGTTATATACTTTTCCATCTAATCATATATATATATATATATATATATATAAAACCAATATAAGTCGAAGTTTTACCCATATATAGAGTTTATATAGCCTAAAAGCATTATAGAAAGGAGAAAGAAATAATTTTATTTAAATAAATATCTTATCTTAAAATATTTAATCATACAATATTAAGACATCTATAAGGTTTTGGTAATAGAAACACAATGAACCCACAAATCATCTCTTTTTTTGAAATATTGGGCTTCACGTGCAATCAGACTAGGTCTATCGGAAATATATTTGATAAGTGTATCATGACATTCTTTTCCTTCTGTCACAAGCTCCTTGCAGCAAGCATCCGAGACGACTCCATTCATGAAAACTTGAGCCATTATATTCAATGCACACTTTGCGGTAATCTTGAGAACACATTGATTCCACAGTGTTTTTGGTTCGCTTACTTCTACAGCAAATGATGGGATGTGTTCACTCATCGTAACAAGGATCACCACAAGATAGACCAAAGACATGTTAAGTTTTCCCATTTTTATATGTTTTTAAACTTTTAAATTGATTTTTCTTTTTTGGTGAAGGAAAAAAATAGAACTTTTAGTTTATGTTTTATTCTCCGATTGAATATCCTTACTCTATTTATTGATATGAATTATAGTCTTTAAACATGACATTTACTTAGATACAGTTATTTCTTTTATAACATTTATTAAGCTTTAATTTAGCCATTTGGTTATAGACTTATATATCAAACAATCAAAGGCGTTGATTTGTAAATATTTCCTTTACCTTTAAAAAATATTAAAAAGTATACTTTTAAAATAATTTTCTACTGTAAATTATATTTTAATTTATATAACCGATTATATGATCTTAAATACTACCCAAGTTCTTGAACATACTGTTTTGCAATTTAGTAGGCACAACAGAGTTTTAATTTTTCGAAAGAGAAACTTTTCCCTACCATTATTGGCTTTGAATTTTTGTTTCTCTTATGGATTTTCTGGTTCATTTCACTAGCCTTAAGAATTTTTAATTTAGTGGTGTTTCTGTAGACTAACAAAATGTATATTCTGCACAATATAGAGTGTGAAGAAAAAATTGTTCAATCATAGTTATGTCTAACCCTAAGGGTATAGGACTTTTATCTCACAAGTTCATCTATATTAAGATTTTTATAATAATTTTATTGAGATCATTGAATATTTAGCTATGTATATTTTTAATATAATTTCTCCTCACGTATAGTTATTTCTTTGTTTGTTCCTTAACAAAACTGTCTATTTATATTTATTAATGACTAGTAGTTATAGTGTTTTTTTTTTTATTATAGTTATTTTTTTTTTTGATATGTCTAGTTACATATGAATTTTTTTTCTCCTCATTTCTATCCGAGAAGAATAAAGATGTTAGGATTTTGAGGGAGTTATATACTTTTCCATCTAATCATATATATATATATATATAAAACTGATATAATTCGAAGTTTTACCCATATATAGAGTTTATATAGCCTAAAAGCATTATAGAAAGGAGAAAGAAATAATTTTATTTAAATAAATATCTTATCTTAAAATATTTAATCATACAATATTAAGACATCTATAAGGTTTTGGTAATAGAAACACAATGAACCCACAAATCATCTCTTTTTTTGAAATATTGGGCTTCACGTGCAATCAGACTAGGTCTATCGGAAATATATTTGATAAGTGTATCATGACATTCTTTTCCTTCTGTCACAAGCTCCTTGCAGCAAGCATCCGAGACGACTCCATTCATGAAAACTTGAGCCATTATATTCAATGCACACTTTGCGGTAATCTTGAGAACACATTGATTCCACAGTGTTTTTGGTTCGCTTACTTCTACAGCAAATGATGGGATGTGTTCACTCATCGTAACAAGGATCACCACAAGAAACACCAAAGACATGTTAAGTTTTCCCATTTTTATATGTTTTTAAACTTTTAAATTGATTTTTCTTTTTTGGTGAAGGAAAAAAAAAGAACTTTTAGTTTATGTTTTATTCTCCGATTGAATATCCTTACTCTATTTATTGATATGAATTATAGTCTTTAAACATGACATTTACTTAGATACAGTTATTTCTTTTATTACATTTATTAAGCTTTAATTTAGCCATTTGGTTATAGACTTTATATCAAACAATCAAAGGCGTTGATTTGTAAATATTTCCTTTACCTTTAAAAAATATTAAAAAGTATACTTTTAAAATAATTTTCTACTGTAAATGATATTTTAATTTATATAACCGATTATATGATCTTAAATACTACCCAAGTTCTTGAACATACTGTTTTGCAATTTAGTAGGCACAACAGAGTTTTAGTTTTTCGAAAGAGAAACTTTTCCCTACCATTATTGGCTTTGAATTTTTGTTTCTCTTATGGATTTTCTGGTTCATTTCACTAGCCTTAAGAATTTTTAATTTAGTGGTGTTTCTGTAGACTAACAAAATGTATATTCTGCACAATATAGAGTGTGAAGAAAAAATTGTGCAATCATAGTTATGTCTAACCCTAAGGGTATAGGACTTTTATCTCACAACTTCATCTATATTAAGATTTTTATAATAATTTTATTGAGATCATTGAATATTTAGCTATGTATATTTTTAATATAATTTCTCCTCACGTATAGTTATTTCTTTGTTTGTTCCTAAACAAAACTGTCTATTTATATTTATTAATGACTAGTAGTTATAGTGTTTTTTTTTTATTATAGTTATTTTTTTTTTGATATGTCTAGTTACATATGAATTTTTTTTCTCCTCATTTCTATCCGAGAAGAATAAAGATGTTAGGATTTTGAGGGAGTTATATACTTTTCCATCTAATCATATATATATATATATATATAAAACTGATATAATTCGAAGTTTTACCCATATATAGAGTTTATATAGCCTAAAAGCATTATAGAAAGGAGAAAGAAATAATTTTATTTAAATAAATATCTTATCTTAAAATATTTAATCATACAATATTAAGACATCTATAAGGTTTTGGTAATAGAAACACAATGAACCCACAAATCATCTCTTTTTTTGAAATATTGGGCTTCACGTGCAATCAGACTAGGTCTATCGGAAATATATTTGATAAGTGTATCATGACATTCTTTTCCTTCTGTCACAAGCTCCTTGCAGCAAGCATCCGAGACGACTCCATTCATGAAAACTTGAGCCATTATATTCAATGCACACTTTGCGGTAATCTTGAGAACACATTGATTCCACAGTGTTTTTGGTTCGCTTACTTCTACAGCAAATGATGGGATGTGTTCACTCATCGTAACAAGGATCACCACAAGAAACACCAAAGACATGTTAAGTTTTCCCATTTTTATATGTTTTTAAACTTTTAAATTGATTTTTCTTTTTTGGTGAAGGAAAAAAAAAGAACTTTTAGTTTATGTTTTATTCTCCGATTGAATATCCTTACTCTATTTATTGATATGAATTATAGTCTTTAAACATGACATTTACTTCGATACAGTTATTTCTTTTATTACATTTATTAAGCTTTAATTTAGCCATTTGGTTATAGACTTTATATCAAACAATCAAAGGCGTTGATTTGTAAATATTTCCTTTACCTTTAAAAAATATTAAAAAGTATACTTTTAAAATAATTTTCTACTGTAAATTATATTTTAATTTATATAACCGATTATATGATCTTAAATACTACCCAAGTTCTTGAACATACTGTTTTGCAATTTAGTAGGCACAACAGAGTTTTAGTTTTTCGAAAGAGAAACTTTTCCCTACCATTATTGGCATTGAATTTTTGTTTCTCTTATGGATTTTCTGGTTCATTTCACTAGCCTTAAGAATTTTTTAAGTTGGTTGTGTTTCTGTAGACTAACAAAATGTATATTCTGCACAATATAGAGTGTGAAGAAAAAATTGTGCAATCACAGTTATGTCTAACCCTAAGGGTATAGGACTTTTATCTCACAACTTCATCTATATTAAGATTTTTATAATAATCTTATTGAGATCATTGAATATTTAGCTATGTATATTTTTAATATAATTTCTCCTCACGTATAGTTATTTCTCCGTTTGTTCCTAAACAAGACTGTCTATTTATATTTATCAATGACTAGTAGTTATAGTGTTTTTTTTTATTATAGTTATTTTTTTTTTGATATGTCTAGTTACATATGAATTTTTTTTCTCCTCATTTCTATCCGAGAAGAATAAAGTTGTTAGGATTTTGAGGGAGTTATATACTTTTCCATCTAATCATATATAAATATATATATATATAACGGATATAATTCGAAGTTTTACCCATATATAGAGTTTATATAGCCTAAAAGCATTATAGAAAGGAGAAAGAAATAATTTTATTTAAATAAATATCTTATCTTAAAATATTTAATCATACAATATTAAGACATCTATAAGGTTTTGGTAATAGAAACACAATGAACCCACAAATCATCTCTTTTTTTGAAATATTGGGCTTCACGTGCAATCAGACTAGGTCTATCGAAAATATATTTGATAAGTGTATCATGACATTCTTTTCCTTCTGTCACAAGCTCCTTGCAGCAAGCATCCGAGACGACTCCATTCATGAAAACTTGAGCCATTATATTCAATGCACACTTTGCGGTAATCTTGAGAACACATTGATTCCACAGTGTTTTTGGTTCGCTTACTTCTACAGCAAATGATGGGATGTGTTCACTCATCGTAACAAGGATCACCACAAGAAACACCAAAGACATGTTAAGTTTTCCCATTTTTATATGTTTTTAAACTTTTAAATTGATTTTTCTTTTTTGATGAAGGAAAAAAATAGAACTTTTAGTTTATGTTTTATTCTCCGATTGAATATCCTTACTCTATTTATTGATATGAATTATAGTCTTTAAACATGACATTTACTTAGATACAGTTATTTCTTTTATAACATTTATTAAGCTTTAATTTAGCCATTTGGTTATAGACTTATATATCAAACAATCAAAGGCGTTGATTTGTAAATATTTCCTTTCCCTTTAAAAAATATTAAAAAGTATACTTTTAAAATAATTTTCTACTGTAAATAATATTTTAATTTATATAACCGATTATATGATCTTAAATACTACCCAAGTTCTTGAACATACTGTTTTGCAATTTAGTAGGCACAACAGAGTTTTAGTTTTTCGAAAGAGAAACTTTTCCCTACCATTATTGGCTTTAAATTTGTGTTTCTCTTATGATTTTTCTGGTTCATTTCGCTAGCCTTAAGAGTTTTTAATTTAGTTGTGTTTATGTAGACTAACAAAATATATATTCTACACAATATAGAGTGTGAAGAAAAAATTGTGCAATCACAGTTATGTCTAACCCTAAGGGTATAGGACTTTTATCTCACAACTTCATCTATATTAAGATTTTTATAATAATCTTATTGAGATCATTGAATATTTAGCTATGTATATTTTTAAAATAATTTCTCCTCACGTATAGTTATTTCTCCGTTTGTTCCTAAACAAGATTGTCTATTTATATTTATCAATGACTAGTAGTTATAGTGTTTTTTTTTTATTATAGTTATTTTTTTTTGATATGTCTAGTTACATATGAATTATTTTTCTCCTCATTTCTATCCGAGAAGAATAAAGTTGTTAGGATTTTGAGGGAGTTATATACTTTTCCATCTAATCATATATATATATATATAAAACTGATATAATTCGAAGTTTTACCCATATATAGAGTTTATATAGCCTAAAAGCATTATAGAAAGGAGAAAGAAATAATTTTATTTAAATAAATATCTTATCTTAAAATATTTAATCATACAATATTAAGACATCTATAAGGTTTTGGTAATAGAAACACAATGAACCCACAAATCATCTCTTTTTTTGAAATATTGGGCTTCACGTGCAATCAGACTAGGTCTATCGGAAATATATTTGATAAGTGTATCATGACATTCTTTTCCTTCTGTCACAAGCTCCTTGCAGCAAGCATCCGAGACGACTCCATTCATGAAAACTTGAGCCATTATATTCAATGCACACTTTGCGGTAATCTTGAGAACACATTGATTCCACAGTGTTTTTGGTTCGCTTACTTCTACAGCAAATGATGGGATGTGTTCACTCATCGTAACAAGGATCACCACAAGAAACACCAAAGACATGTTAAGTTTTCCCATTTTTATATGTTTTTAAACTTTTAAATTGATTTTTCTTTTTTGGTGAAGGAAAAAAATAGAACTTTTAGTTTATGTTTTATTCTCCGATTGAATATCCTTACTCTATTTATTGATATGAATTATAGTCTTTAAACATGACATTTACTTAGATACAGTTATTTCTTTTATAACATTTATTAAGCTTTAATTTAGCCATTTGGTTATAGACTTATATATCAAACAATCAAAGGCGTTGATTTGTAAATATTTCCTTTCCCTTTAAAAAATATTAAAAAGTATACTTTTAAAATAATTTTCTACTGTAAATTATATTTTAATTTATATAACCGATTATATGATCTTAAATACTACCCAAGTTCTTGAACATACTGTTTTGCAATTTAGTAGGCACAACAGAGTTTTAGTTTTTCGAAAGAGAAACTTTTCCCTACCATTATTGGCTTTAAATTTGTGTTTCTCTTATGATTTTTCTGGTTCATTTCGCTAGCCTTAAGAGTTTTTAATTTAGTTGTGTTTATCTAGACTAACAAAATATATATTCTACACAATATAGAGTGTGAAAAAAAAATTGTGCAATCACAGTTATGTCTAACCCTAAGGGTATAGGACTTTTATCTCACAACTTCATCTATATGAAGATTTTTATAATAATTTTATTGAGATCATTAAATATTTAGCTATGTATATTTCTAATGTAATTTCTCCTCACGTATAGTTATTTCTCCGTTTGTTCCTAAACAAGACGGTCTATTTATATTTATCCATGACTAGTAGTTCTAGTGTTTTTTTTATTGTAGTTATTCTTTTTTTTTTTTTTGATATGTCTAATTATATATGAATTTTTTTTCTCCTCATTTCTATCCCAGAAGAATAAAGTTCTTAGGATTTTGAGGGAGTTATATACTTTTCCATGTAATCATATATATATATATATGAAACTGATATAATTCGAAGTTTTACCCATATATAGAGTTTATATAGCCTAAAAGCATTATAGAAAGGAGAAAGCAATTATTTTATTTAAATAAATGTCTTATCTTAAAACATTTAATCATACAATATTAAGACATCTATAAGGTTTTGGTAACAGAAACACAATGAACCCACAAATCATCTCTTTTTTTGAAATATTGGGCTTCACGTGCAATCAAACTAGGTCTATCAGCAATATATTTGATAAGTGTATCATGACATTCTTTTCCTTCTGTCACAAGCTCCTTACAGCAAGCATCCGAGACGACTCCATTCATGAAAACTTGAGCCATTATATTCAATGCACACTTTGCGGTAATCTTGAGAACACATTGATTCCACAGTGTTTTTGGTTCGCTTACTTCTACAGCAAATGATGGGATGTGTTCACTGATTGTAACAAGGATCACCACAAGAAACACCAAAGACATGTTAAGTTTTCCCATTTTTATATGTTTTTTAAACTTTTAAATTGATTTTTCTTTTTTGGTGAAGGAAAAAAAAGAACTTTTAGTTTATGTTTTATTCTCCGATTGAATATCCTTACTCTATTTATTGATATGAATGATAGTCTTTAAACATGACATTTACTTAGATACAGTTATTTCTTTTATTACATTTATGAAGCTTTAATTTAGCCATTTGGTTATAGACTTATATATCAAACAATCAAAGGCGTTGATTTGTAAATATTTCCTTTACCTCTAAAAAATATTAAAAAGACATACTTTTAAAATAATTTTCTAGTGTAAATTATATTTTAATTTATATAACTGATTATATGTGAAACAACCTTTCCCGTTTTTTATTTTATACCTTAATTTACTAGTGGTCCCATACCCACTAACATCCTAACAACAATCAATAACCGCGGATAACCAAATAAAACAATTCCATTAATCCAATAAAATTCCAACATAAATAATCCAATAACCAAAAGCTAACATCCTACAATGTTCCAATGACTTAATCTAGCAACCTAACAACAGCTAGATCACAATCAATTAAGCCTCTAGAACATCCTCCTCCTCATTGCCTTTGATTCCACGATCACACTTTGCCTTTACCTGCACACCACAAACAACAATTGAGATGCGTAAGTATTATCATAAATACTTAGTGAGGCCGTCCTCCCATCTACTGGGTTATACACACAAGCATATGAGACTCCCAAGTCAACAAACAACAAGAACATAATCAATACATCAAACCAGGAAAACAAGACTCGGCAGGTACTAGTGTCGACTGATGCTAACTCGGTGTCGACCGATGCTACAGGAACTGGTGCCGACCGATGCTGAATGGTGCCGATCGATGCTACTCAAGACGGTGCCGATCGATGCTCCTCAAGAGTGGTATCGATCGATACCTCTTCTGCAGACACGATCCGCACGAAACTCAGCGACGAACTCCAATTTCAATCAACACAAATTCGACTCCAAACACGTCTAACCATCTCAGAAAGCACTAGAAATCACAAATACAATGTACCCAAGCAAGCAAACACCACAAACCACAAGGAATCACACAAAACAAAGGAGATCTCGTGCTTAGATCAACCATGATCAAGCACTCACCTCAAAATACAGAAGGAAAAGGTCGAAGAACAGTAGAGCAACTCCTTAGGAAGCTTCTCCTTCGTTCCCAGCAACAGAAAACTCAAGAATAGCCAGCAATCTCACTAAGTCTCTCTTAGGAATCTCAAGAACACACTTTTCTCCCTTTTTCTCTCCAAAAACACAAAACGGCGATAGAGGAAAAAGACTAAACCCTTATTTTGTCGATTTCCCCTTTAAATACCCGGTTTAACCACTAACCAAACCATCCCAATCGAAAAATCGCGAATTAAATCAAACCGGTCGAACCCAGAAATTAGGGGTGTCGATCGATGCCACTAGGGTGTCGATCGACACTCCTCCCAAAATCACAAAATCTGGTTCGCAGATGTTACAATTCTCCCCCACCAATATGGATTCGTCCCCAAATCCCGCAATACCGTCCATCTGCCAAGGACCCCCGTGCTACCGTCAGCACGGCCCGCACGTCCCCAGACCGGACTAAACACCGTCAGCCAAGGTTTCCCGTGCCACTGTCGCAACAGCCCGCACACCTCCGAATGACCCTCGAGGTCTCCCTCTAGCCAATATACTCGCATCATAAACACTATTTGCTCACAACTCAGTGCTTCCCCTGTCCGTGGTCGCAACCAACGAATCATGCCGGCTCGCTATCAGGCCAACCGCCTTAAGCTACGGCATCCAGGAAGTCACTCACACACACTCCCCCCGCTCTCGGGTCGCAACCCTCGAGACATACCGGCTCACTGCCGAGCCTCGGCTCACAGCTACGGTATCCAGGGAGCCTCACATATCCCGCTCTTGGGTCGTCACCCTCAAGCGCGCTCTCGGATCGTCATCCGAAGCAACATACCACTCCCACTCTCTGGCCACAAAGTCCATCGAGCTATCGGTATCACGTGAGTTGGGCCCGCATGGCCTTGAGCAAAACAAATACTGATGCCAACGAGTATCTCCCGGCTAGATCTACCTCAACATTTCCACAGAACTTTCCTTTTTTAAAAAAAAAAACTTTCTGATTCTGGAAACCTTCCTTTTGTGGAAACTTTCTATTTATGGAAACTTTCCAAAAATAGAAACCCGAGCTATTTCTCTTTTCCCATGACAACAACAGTCAAACATAAAGAAAAATACTCATCTTATTAATCTCAAAAAAATGTCATAATCGCTACAATCTCAACGAAATTACATCAGAAAAAGCAAAAATACAACAACCAGAGCCATCAACCCGCATCCCGAGCACCACCTCATCTTGATACTTAGTCGCACAACCAACCACCCCTAAGCGACCAAATATCAAGAGAGATGGGCTGGAATACTCCGTACCCACTCCAGCCACGGACTACAACTCGGACCCGGCTAGAAAAGCTCAAGTCGCGGTCTGCTTCTCAAACCACCTCTTAAACCTTGCCTTCATCCTCGCCTCGGGCTCCCAAGTCTACTCCTCTACTCCATCACAGTCCCACAGGACTCTCATCAAAGGAATCTTCTTCTTCCGAAGTTCCTTGACTCTCCTCCCGAGTACCCTCAACGGCCTCGCCTCCAACGTCATGTTGGGCTGAAGATCCTCAGGAATCTTAGGCGACAACCGGTCACCCTCGTGAAGACACTTCCTCAGCATCGACACATGAAATACCTTGTGGAACGCACGCATAACCTCAGGCAACTCCAGCCGGTATGCCACTGGTCCCACCCGCTCAACCACTCTGAACGGACCCATGTACCTCGGACTCAACTTAGTCTCTGTCAATGACCTGTTCGGACCCCGCAACATGGTCATCTTGAGATACACTCTATCACCAACCTGAAACTCAAGATCCTTTCACCTCTTATCAGCATAGCTCTTCTGCCGATCCTGAGCCTCCCTCATGTTCAGCCTCAGAACCCGAATCTTCTCCGAGGTCTCCTGAACAAAATCCGCACCATATATGCTCCTCTCCCCCACCTGAGTCCAACATAACGGTGTACGACACGGCCTCCCATACAAAGCCTCGTAAGGAGCCATCTTAATACTCGCCTGATAACTGTTGTTATAAGCAAACTCTACCAGGTTCAAGTGATCTGCCCAATGGCCACCCCAATCCGACACACAAATCCTCAGCAAATCCTCCAGTATCTGGATCATACTCTCTGATCGTTCATAAGTCTAGGGATGATAAGTTGTACTCATATGCACCTTAGTGCCCATCTCTGCCTGAAATGCCTTCCAGAACACCGAAGTGAACTTAGAATCCCTATCAGACACAATGCTCGTCGGCACCTCATGCAATCTGACTATCTCCCTCACATACTTCTTAGCCAGGACCCCTGCTCCATCAGTCTTCTTAATGGCCAGAAAATGTGCTGACTTAGTCAACCGGTCCACAATGACCCAAATAGCATCAAACGTCCTCGACACAGGCAAACCTACCACGAAGTCCATCGTGATCAAATCCCACTTCCACTCTGGAATGGGTAAACTCTGTAATAAACCACCAGAAACCTGGTGCTCCGCCTTCACCAGCTGGCAAGCATCACACTTCGCCACCCAGTCGGCTACATCCTTCTTCATCCCGACCCAGTGATAATACCGCTTGAGGTCACGGTACATCTTGGTCGCTCCTGGATGAATAGAGAACTTGCTCGAATGAGCCTCTCTCAATATCTCCTGCCTCAAATCCTCACCCTTGGGCACACAGATCCGACCATGCACAAGGATAGTACCATTAGCAGAAACCTGATACTCTGCACCCGCAGCCTTAGAGGCATTCACCAGCCCCTCATCGCTCTCCTGAGCTAACCTCACTCTGCTCAACAAATCCGCTGCCTCCAAACCCAAAGGTTCCTATGAGATAGCACACAAACTCAATGCACTAATCTCACCTACCAACGCCTCCATATCCTGCTCCTGAGCCGAAGCCACCCGCTTCCGACTCAAGGCATCTGCAACCAGATTAGCTTTACCAGGATGGTAAGCTATGTCCAAATCATAATCTGCTACTAACTCCATCCAACGCCTCTGCCTCAGATTCAGCTCAGGCTGAGTAAAAATGTACTTTAGACTCTTGTGATCTGTAAATACCTGTACGTTCCCACCATACAGATAGGATCTCCAAATCTTAAGAGCAAAGATCACTGCTGCCATCTCCAAATCATGAGTAGGATAATTAGCTTCATGCTTCCGCAACTGCCGCGAAGCATAGGCTATAACCTTCCCCTGCTGCATAAGTACACAATCCAACCCCACTCTAGAAGCGTCTGTATACACAACATAAGGCTCGTCCTGCTCAGGCAGTGCTAACACCGGCGTGGTAGTCAACATCTGCTTGAGACTTGCAAAACTTGCCTCACACTCCGGTGACAACACAGATGGGACATCCTTCCCTGTAAGCTTAGTCATCGGCTGTGCCATACTCGCAAAACCCCGAATAAAACTCCTGTAGTAACCTGCTAACCCCAGGAATCTCCGAATCTCAGTGGCACTCTGCGGCCTCGGCCACTCCCTGATGGACTGAATCTTCTCTGGATCCACTGAAACTCCCTCAGCTGAAACAATATGACCCAAGAACCCCATCTCACACTGCCAGAAACTGCACTTACTCCGCTTAGCAAACAACTTCTGCTCCCGCAGCTTCTCCAACACTTCTCTCAAATGTACTGCATGCTCCTCAGGACTCTTAGAGTATACCAGGATGTCGTCGATGAAAATGATGACTGACACGTCCAGAAACTCCTGGAACACGCTGTTCATCAATCTCATAAACATAGTTGGCGCATTTGTCAACCCAAACGGCATCACCACAAACTCGTAGTGCCCATATCTCGTCATGAAGGCCGTCTTCCTCACATCTACCTCATGTATAGGAATCTGATGATAACCTGAAGCCAAGTCGATCTTGGAGAACCAAGTAGCACCCCTCAACTGATCCAACAACTCATCAATCCTAGGAAGAGGGTACTTGTTCTTCACAATGACCCGGTTCAAACCCCGATAATCAATGCACAACCGGAAACTCCCATCCTTCTTCTTGACGAATAACACTGGCGCTCCCCACAATGATACACTAGGACGGTTGAATCCCTTACTCAACAAATTCTCTAGCTGCTTCTTCAGCTCTGCCAAACAAACACTCAAGTATGCCGACATCAACTCGAAGCCACCTAAATGTCAACCCTCTTGTCCGTCCAAGAACCTCTAGTAACTTGTCTCTTAGGGAAAACTTCCACAAGATAGATTAATCCAAAATTAGCTTTCCGCTTAGCTATTCTCCACAGCAAATCATCAATACGAGCGTAATAAAACAAACAAGTACCATACGTTCGCATATTCCGATTCACTGTATCAAATGCTTTGTAGACCGCGAACTTAACCTACTTGACTTGTTTTCCCCCAGCAAGCTTACCAAAACCTTAAATCTAGTAACCTTGTCCATTTCCAATGAACTTCATCCACCATCGTCGCAACGATTAGTTTATCCTGCCATGAAGGCTTCTCGTGAATCTTATGTACCTGGCAAACATGCCTTTCCCGGCTCATACCTGCTGCAACTCCCCTTTCCGCGACTTCGGCACCACCGGACCACACAATCCTGGCACATCAGCCACACATACTTGACCGCACTGGTCATAAAACCCTGGCCCACCGGCCAACATAATCCTAAAATCCAAGATTAAACCACCATCACTCTCGAGGCCTACATTCCATCGTTATGTTTACACTCACGTTCTATACATTGCTTGCTCCCAACTCTTCCACTCTTAGGTCGCAACCTTTGAGTTATACCAATCTCACTCTCAGACCAGCGTCTTCGAGTTATACCGTCTCACTCTTGGACCACAATCCTCAAGATCTCGATATCAGGGGAACTACTCATCCCCTCAGGAGAACAACATCCCCTCTGCCACTCTCAGAGCCCTCAACCCCTCGAGCTATCGGTATTCAGGGGAATCACCATCCCCTCGGGAGCAACAATCCTTAACGAATATAAACATCTCTCGACACAAGTACCTCCTGTGGTCTAAGTATAACATTGCAATGTTACACCTGCCCACTCAACTTATAATATCCAACTGGATTAACCACCAAGTAGAGAAATATCTCCTCCAACTGCATATGTCCACCTATCCGCCTCTCTAGGCCCGATACCTCTTGAGAATAACCTCATACCGGTCATCTACAACCGCTCCATCCTCCTAACATAAGGTGGAAAGTCCTCAACATCCGCAGCCCTCGGCTGCACCCCGCCACATGCGGCACAACTGCAGCCTACACTGGTACCCCTCTCGGTAACCGCTCCAACAGCACGCCAACAGATCCGCCAAGCGATCATCTCGACCCTGGGCTCCACCTGCTGCAACCCCCACACCTGGGTTCCCAGCACCTCCGGAATGCTCACCGGCTAACCCTCTCTAGTCCCTCCTGATACGCTTGCGACCCTCTGACGTACCTTCTCGTGGAACTCTGGACCACACACTCGCTGGCCTCGGGACCCGCCCGACAATGACCACGACCACGTCCTCGTCCACGACCAACAACTCAAACACCTTAACCACTGATCTTCCAAGAACAGAGGCTAACAAGCAGAAAACAAATCAAAACCATACAAAGAAACATAACAATAACTCACCGTGGAATCTCATTGAAGGCTCGAAGAGGATGTTCTAGGACTCCATGCCACACACAATTGACTAACTCACATAATCAATCAAGCATGCAAATCCCAAACATCTACCACAGAAACCTAGCGAACCCAAACCTAGAACCGTAAGGGCTCTGATACCAAAATGAAACAACCCTTCCCCGTTTTTTTTTTTATACCTTAATTTACTAGTGGTCCCATACCCACTAACATCCTAACAACAATCAATAACCGCGGATAACCAAATAAAACAATTCCATTAATCCAATAAAATTCCAACATAAATAATCCAATAACCATAAGCTAACATCCTACAATGTTCCAATGACTTAATCTAGCAACCTAACAACAGCTAGATCACAATCAATCAAGCCTCTAGAACATCCTCCTCCTCATTGCCTTTGATTTCACGATCACACTTTGCCTTTACCTGCACACCACAAACAACAATTGAGATGCGTAAGTATTATCATAAATACTTAGTGAGGTCGTCCTCCCATCTACTGGGTTATACACACAAGCATATGAGACTCCAAAGTCAACAAACAACAAGAACATAATCAATACATCGAACCAGGAAAACAAGACTCGGCAGGTACTAGTGTCGACCGATGCTAACTCGGTGTCGACCGATGCTACAGGAACTGGTGCCGACCGATGCTGAATGGTGCCGACCGATGCTACTCAAGACGGTGCCGATCGATGCTCCTCAAGAGTAGTATCGATCGATACCTCTTCTGCAGACACGATCTGCGCGAAACTCAGTGACGAACTCCGATTTCAATCAACACAAATTCGACTCCAAAAACGTCTAACCATCTCGGAAAGCACTAGAAATCACAAATACAATGTACCCAAGCAAGCAAACACCACAAACCACAAGGAATCACACAAAACAAAGGAGATCTCTTGCTTAGATCAACCATGGTCAAGCACTCACCTCAAAATACAGAAGGAAAAGGTCGAAGAACAGTAGAGCAACTCCTTAGGAAGCTTCTCCTTCGTTCCCAGCAACAGAAAACTCAAGAATAGCCAGCAATCTCACTAAATCTCTCTTAGGAATCTCAAGAACACACTTTTCTCCCTTTTTCTCTCCAAAAACACAAAACAGCGACAGAGGAAAAAGACTAAACCCTTATTTTGTCGATTTCCCCTTTAAATACCCGGTTAAACCACTAACCAAACCATCCCAATCGAAAAATCGCGAATTAAATCAAACCGGTCGAACCCAGAAATTAGTGGTGTCGATCGATGCCACTAGGGTGTCGATCGACACTCCTCCCAAAATCACAAAATCTGGTTCGCGGATGTTACAATATGATCTTAAATGCTACCCAAGTTCTTGAACATACTGTTTTGCAATTTAGTAGGCACAAGAGAGTTTTAATTATTCGAAAGAGAAATTTTTTCCCAACCATTATTGGCTTTGAATTTGTGTTTCTCTTATGATTTTTCTAGTTCATTTCGCTAGCCTTAAGAATTTTTAATTTAGTTGTGTTTATGTAGACTAACAAAATGTATATTCTACACAATATAGAGTGTGAAAAAAAAAATTGTGCAATCACAGTTATGTCTAACCCTAAGGGTATAGGACTTTTTATCTCACAACTTCATCTATATGAAGATTTTTATAATAATTTTATTGAGATCTTTAAATATTTAGCTATGTATATTGTTAATGTAATTTGTCCTCACGTATAGTTATTTCTCCGTTTGTTCCTAAACAAGACTGTCTATTTATATTTATCCATGACTAGTAGTTCTAGTGTTTTTTTATTGTAGTTAATTTTTTTTTTTTTTATATGTCTAACTACATATGAATTTTTTTTCTCCTCATTTCTATCCCAGAAGAATAAAGTTCTTAGGATTTTGAGGGAGTTATATACTTTTCCATGTAATCATATATATATATGAAACTGATATAATTCGAAGTTTTACCCATATATAGAGTTTACATAGCCTAAAAGCATTATAGAAAGGAGAAAGAAATTATTTTATTTAAATAAATGTCTTATCTTAAAACATTTAATCATACAATATTAAGACATCTATAAGGTTTTGGTAATAGAAACACAATGAACCCACAAATCATCTCTTTTTTTGAAATATTGGGCTTCACGTGCAATCAAACTAGGTCTATCGGCAATATATTTGATAAGTGTATCATGACATTCTTTTCCTTCTGTCACAAGCTCCTTGCAGCAAGCATCCGAGACGACTCCATTCATGAAAACTTGAGCCATTATATCCAATGCACACTTTGCGGTAATCTAGAGAACACATTGATTCCACAGTGTTTTTGGTTTGCTTACTTCTTCAGCAAATAATGGGATGTGTTCACTCATCGTAACAAGGATCACCACAAGAAACACCAAAGACATGTTAAGTTTTCCCATTTTTATATGTTTTTAAACTTTTAAATTGATTGTTCTTTTCTGGTGAAGGAAAAAAAGAACTTTTAGTTTATGTTTTATTCTCCAACTAGGGAGTTACCCGCACGCTTGTGCGGGCAAGAGTTAAATAAAAACTAAATGTCAAAAAAATAACCTATGTTTAAAATTGTAATTAATTTTGTATTTTAAACTTTTAATCTGACATTTCTAAATGGACATTTAAAAAGAGTATTTAATAAAACCTTAATCCATTGAGTCTGATCCATATTATGTGGTTAATTTAAATTAGGTAGAAGTTGGGTCAGAATAATTTAATATTTCGTTTAAACCATCAAGAAAATTTGGAAAGCAACCCTTAAAAGGGTTTGTAGTACTTGATCATACAAACCTTCAAAATAATTATAAAGTTAGCATATACAAAAAGATTGTTAACAAATATGCCTTCAGCTTAAACTTCTGCAGTTTACCCTTCATGCTGCATTATGTGCTTAATGTAATAACGTCCAGCAAATTCTGAGCTAAAAAAATAGAAAACACATCCATAAGTTAGACCCTAACATGATACACCACTTGATATTTTTGAACATTAAAAACTTACATAGCCTTGTGATTCTCAAGTCCTACAAACTCCGGTTTTAAATAGATCTTGGAGGAGGCCAATGTGTTTACAATACACGGTCCACCTAGGGATGTTTTAAGTGTTAAAAAGATAATTAGATGAGTATACAACCTACTCTTAAGAATTTTTTTCAATCTAGCAAGTTCTATTAATAGTACATACCTTCATACTTTCCAACCCTCCAGAAACGCAGTACACAAAACACCGGTTCAGTTTGATATGTGAGATGGCATCCAGATGACTCCCATGAAGACATGAAAAGGTTAGCATATTAATCCATTGCACGACACTTTATAGTTTCATTCCTACAAATTAATATACTTGTTACACTCTACAAAATAAAGTCAGACTTATAAATCTTAATATGAGTAAAGATGCAATAAATGTGACTTACCTGCTATTTAATAGTGTCAAAACAACTTCATAAACACCATTTCCATGATTTCTTCTGTTATCAACAGCTACTATACATAGGCAAACATCTATTTTTGGAAAAAAGTCAAGAATATTTTTTACAATGTTTGTATCCAAAGCTTTTGGACATTCACATGAAACTATTTTGGTAAAAGTTCAATTTGTACTTTTCTATTGAGGTACCAATACACAAAGTTCCAAAATTCTTTTAGAGTTTCTAGATAACTCAACACAAAGCTAAAAACAATTCAATCCAATTTGGTTATACTATGTTAAAATAAATAAATTACAAATAAATTTCGAAAAACGTACCGAAAGATATGTGATGATTGATCCTTCCACGATATATATCATCCAAATCTTCGAATCGGAAGTAATTTTTGGAGTTGATTGATTCAAGCAGGAACATGGTTGAATCATCCGTAAACTTGATCTGAAAAGGATGCTGAGTATTCCTCTCCCTGAGGGTTGGATTGATGATTTGGAAATTTCGAATCTGAAACCATTCGCCCTCGTAAATATACTTCCGGAGCTTTTTAAGTATAGTTGGGACAAAGGCGACCTCAATCGTGTCACCCTTCAAGGTTTGTTTAAAATCGTGTGAGTAATCTAGTATATAAACACTATTAAAATAAAGATTTATGTAAAATCGATTTTCGATTAACTGCTCTAACCTTCGCATCCACAAGAAGAAGAACTCGTTTTGTGAAGAACTCGGTGACATGCCAAGAATTCAAGACTTTAGCGTGAATACACCAGTTCGTTCGTCCTCGATGAAGATCGGAAATGTAATCGATTCTCATGATTTTACCAAATTAGGGTTTCTTACTCTTCCTTCACTGTTTTCGAAGACGAAAATGGGATTTCGGATTTGTAAGAATATAAACAGTCACGATTAAACGTAGTGTTGCGTCTTAATCGTTTTAGAGTCTTTTTTTTTTTTAATATTTATAATTTTAATAGGTATAATTATGATTATAATTACAGATTAGTAGTATTTTCTATAGTCGGTATATTTGATGTTTATTTATTTTTACAATGGTCTAAGCGTTTATATAATTAAGAATTACATTTTATGGTACAACAAAAATATTCATTTGCAAAAAACATTTGTGTAACTAATTTATCTTAACAATATCGTCATTTTTGTAACAGTCCTCATAGTAGTTAATAAATACACATTATGATACAGTTAACAATTATTTAATTTCATTTAACATTGTTTATAACAACAACAAAACGATTTTCTTCAATATGAATTTATATATTCTAATTTCATTGAAATCTTATGATTTGTG
Source organism: Camelina sativa (assembly GCF_030686135.1). Lineage (NCBI taxonomy): Eukaryota > Viridiplantae > Streptophyta > Magnoliopsida > Brassicales > Brassicaceae > Camelina > Camelina sativa. The sequence continues at coordinate 17,196,510 of NC_141899.1, read as the reverse complement.
ATATGTAACATGCAGCAAAAAAAATAACGATGAGGATAATGACAAAGCAATGTTAAGTCTATTATTTTGATATATTTTGAAAACATCTAAGATCTTTAATTTTTTACAGTAGTTAACATGCTAAGACATTGTTAATATATTAAGAATTTACGACTATTTTGTAATTAAAATTAAATAATTATATTGCATAATATTTATTTACCGCATATATTATCTGATAACTTTCGTCAATATTCGTGTACCATCTTGGGAAATTTTATCTTGATGTAATCATTTTGGTAGGGTAAACAAAAAATCAAAATTATGGGAATCGAAATCTTACTGTTTTATAAATGGTATGTTTTTGGTATTAGATTTTTAATCAATTTTTTAAAAATTAATTTTTAAATGGCATGCATTTGTCATTCATGAAAGATACTCTGTCAAAAGTATCTTTAAAATTTGATTTTATGCATAAATTGTCTAAAATATATATTTGAACATAATTTAAAGTTCCGATGAGAGTTTTTGGCATAAAAGACGAAATATAGGTCCAAGATTATAACAACAAACAGCTGAAATTTTTCGAATAATAACAAATTTTAACATTACATAGAATCATTAGAATCACTCTCATCTTCTTCTGAGCCGTTGTAATCTTCATAAGAGCTAAAACATCTCATAGTAATGACTCCAAATTAATATTTTGTCATAGTATAGGAAAATTATGAACTTACAGTGTCGGATCTGTAGTGAATGCTCTTGCTTCGTTTCCAAGAAGAAATTTAGAACATCTTATTTGAGACATTAGACAACGCCGACCTTTTATAAAAAAAAGGTAAGTTCCAAATCTTAAATTTGATATATTGGCTTATCTAAAACAAAAGCTTATGCTTATATATTGCTTAATACCTTCAAAGACAGAGATTCTCCAAAACGTAAGGAGACACAATACTGGTTCACTGGCATAAGAAGGACTTGCAACATGTTGTTCCCATTTTTCAAGAAATTCCAAACATGTATCACCGACGGCAATACATTCAATCTGTTCGTTACTTTGCAGTAAAAAATCAACACTTGACAACTTCAGTCTTACTAATTATGTATTATTTTCATTGGCATAAATAAATCAAAATGAGGTAGTACTTCCTTTAAAATTTTAAAAACTATTTAGTTACTTGATGTCAGTTACAGTAAAGGGAAGAATAACTTTCAGACCATTGAATCCAACTTCATTTTCTAGAAAAACAATTTGACGATCTTGCCTTACTCTTACCAGCGTTCCACAAAAATCTGAAATTGATTGAAAAGAACAAAAATTAAAAATAACTATGAATCTAAGGAAATAATGATTTATTAAAATTGTAAGTTAAATAGTATATTTAATTTTATTTACCAACACAACAATTTCTCTCATCTTCTGCAGCATTTTCAACTGTGAGTGCATCTATTAGATGAAAAAAATTGTCTGGACATCTAGGAGGGATTGGAGTAATGCGAGTTTGGAGAGTGATCAATATTTCGTTAGAATTGTTACAATTCCTGTAAATATTCTGATTTTCAATAACTCGGAACTTGTAAACAAGAAACCATCATCCTTCTTCCAACACGTCTGTGTACTCAGCAAAGTAAAGCTGACTTCTGAGTTTAGCTTGAATTCTTTTTCCCTAAAATTTATGAAAAAACAAATTTCAGATTTAAATTTAAGGTGATGATGGATATAAATCGATTGTTACCTTTTCATCAACCAAGATCAAACAAATGTAGGTAGGCTGCATTATAACGATTTCGGGTATCCACAGCCTCAGAACTTTTACAGCAACACTCAACCTATCTGTTGATGGATTCAAATCCTCTAAGTATGCAACCATCTTTTTGTTTCGAACTTGGTTAATTTTTAGAAAGAAGAAAGACGATGAAAGGTGAGAGGTTAGAATATTTGATATAATAGATATTTAGGAAAATTTTAGTGAATATTTTATCTTGGATATATCTTCAAAGGAGGAATATGAAGAGTGATTGGAAGTTACGTAAAAATTTATGACAATTTCGTAATGTCAGTTCGAAGTTAATTTAATCAATGCGAAGACTTTGAGAATAACATTTTTTTTTTGTACTTGCATCCATACATGCATTGGTTAATTTTGATAATATAATAAAATTATTTAATCGAAACTATAATACATAATTGATTAATTCATATTTATAATGTACTATATTCAATTATACAATCTGCTTGAATTAAAGTTGTTACTGCAATAAAAATATGAGGAATATTCATATTACAAAATAGATGACAATTAATTAGAAGTCTTACTTGAGTTTTAGCTAGAGACATTATATTCTTAAATAGTATCATTTGAAACTCATCTATTTACAAAACTGTACATGACTATATATTCTTAGTTAAGAATATTCTATGGTGATGGATATTGTCGTCTGATTAATTTTGTCTTCCATATAATAGGTTTATAAGACTTTTTAAGAAGTAATGTTTTTACCAATATAGAACAATTGTTTCAAACCTTTTAAATTTTTGTTTCTTAAAGATAGGTAAGTCGAAATTTAATCAATAATTAAACTAATAGATTAAATGGTTGCTATTTTTAGAATTATACTAAATTAGCAGTTAAGTTATACCTTAAGTATTTTATTTCACTTTTTTAAAAATGGACTCATTTATTAAATATATATTATTCTCATAAATATGTAAACTTTTATATTTTTTTTTGAAGCCCATTTACAATTTTCATGAATTTGATGAGCCCAATACAATCGGTATGGTTAATTAAATCACGATGGATAAAGATTTGCGTCACATTAATTTACTACGTTTAGACAATATAAATTATTTTTGAAAGTAATATAAATTCTAGGTCATACAAGTATTACAAATAGTTATAAAGTTTACATATTCATAACAGTTTTTATTTAAATAACCTACCTTCACCTTAAGCCCCTTATACGATTATTCTTCATGCTCCATCATACGATTTATGTAATAGCGTCCAGCAAGTTCGGAGCTAAGTATAGAAACACATTCATAAGTTAAACCCTAGCATGATATACTACATGGTATTAATAAACATTTAAACTTACATAGCCTTGTGATGCTCAAGACCTTCAAAATCCGGTTTTATAAAGATCTTGGAGGAGGCCAATGTGTTTTCAATACACGGTTTACCTAGAGATGTTTAAAGTGTTATAAAAGTTTTGTAAATGAGTATACAAAATAGCTAGTCTTTAACATTTATTAAAACTTGTAAGTGCTATTAGGAGTCATACCTTCATACTCTCCAACCCTCCAGAAACGCAGAACACAAAACACTGGTTTGTTACGATATGTGAGATGGCATCCTGACGACTCCCATGAATACATGAAAAGGGTAGCATAGTTGTTTACTGCACCGCATTTGATAGATTCCTACCTACAGATGAAGTTAGTACAAACATTTTTTAAAGCGTGAGACTTAAAAATCTTAGCAACATCAAATGTGGAATAAATGTGTCTTACCTGCCATTTAATAGCATGAAAACAACTTCACCAGCATGTTCTCTGTTGTCAGTTACAGCTACTACACATCCGCAAACATCTATTTTTTTGCCATAAAAAGACGTTTTTTATTTCAAAAAGATGAATAATTGTTTCCAAATCTATCATATACATAAAACTATTTAGTTTTTAAGTTCTGTTTGTACTTTTATATGGGAAGAACCAATTCTCAAAGTTCTAAAATTATGAAAAGTATAAAGATTCACCAACACAAAGATAGCAATATCTAAGAATAATTGTTTCTGAATCTATCATCCACATAAATCTACTTATGTATAAGTCCTATATTTGTACGTTTTATGGGAGGGACCAATTCACAAAGTTCCAAAATTCTTAAAAGTCTAAAGATTAACCAACACAAAGATAGCAAAAATCTTTATCCACAGGGTATAATTGAAATTTTTATAAACCGTATATTAAAAACGTACCAAAAGAAATGGGATGATGGATTCTTGAACGATATATATCACCCAAATCTTCGAATCGGAAGTAATTTTTCGAATTTACTGATTCCAATTGAGTCATGGTTGATTCTTCCGTAAACTTGATTTGGAAAGGATGATGAGTATCCCTCTCCCTTAGGGTTGGATCGATGATTTACCCTCATAAATATACTTCTGGAGCTTTTTTAGTGTTGTTGAAACAAAGGCCACCTCAATTGTGTCAGCCATCAAAAATTGATAAATTGTGTTAGTAATCTAATATATAAGACTTTAAAAATATCAAATATCAGTAGAAATTATCATTTGGGAAATTCTCTAACCCTTTCATCCACAAGTAGAAGTACTCGTTTGCTGAAGAATTTGTAGACATACCAAGAATTCAAGACCTTGGCTTGGATACACCAGTTGGTTCTTCCCCGATGAAGATCAGAAATATAATCGATATTCATGATCCTAACGAATTAGGGTTTTTCTGTTTTCTCTCGTTTGACGGAGACGAAAAGGGGATTTCGGAACTGTAAGAAATCAAAGAGTCATGATTAAACGTTGCGTATTAACGTTTAGCGTTACACCTTTTTTTCACTATTATATATTATTATTTTAATTATGATAACAAAATGAAAGACATGATTCGTTTTTAATAGATAATTTTGCAAGATTCTAATTTAAATGTGTTTGAGATTTAATTGTTAAAATTAAGACTTTATCATACCTTAAACAATATTTTTAACCATTACGTAATTATATTTTCTATCTAATTACATAGCAAAATACCACAATTTTAATTATATTACAAATAATTGTAATGAATATTATGAGTCACATTGTATTTCAAAGTTCATAAAAATTTGTTTAACTAATTATGGAAACTAAAATTTAATCTAAAAATCCAAAACAATGTTTAATTACAAACATAATAATTAAACAGTCTCAAAAACCTCTTTGAAAACAACATTAAGTGTTTTATTCTGGCATTTCCATCTTTATCTGTAATTAACACCTTCAATCCTTTTCTTGTTGTGACTCGAGAGAAGGCAACATAAAGCTGTCCATGTGTGAAAACCGGTTTTGGAAGAAACAATCCAACATGTTCTAGCGTCTGACCCTGACTCTTGTTTATAGTAATTGCAAACGCCACGGTAATAGGAAACTGTTGTCGTCTCATACGAAAGGGAAACTTTGCATCAGGTGGACTAACATACATCCTAGGGATAAGTACCTTATCTCCAACCTTTTTTCATGTCACGATTCTTGCTTTGATTACATGATTGGCTATTTGAGTAATAATCAGCCTCGTACCGTTACATAAACCTCCCTTAGGATCTATATTCCTTAACAACATGACAGGTGCTCCAATTCTCAAAGTCAAAACATGGCTTGGCAGTCTAGAAACTTGAATACTGTTTAGGAATTCCTGAGTGTAGATCATATCATCAAGTCCGCTCGTATCAGACATTTCAATACTATCAGAGCTAAGATATCGTCTCTCCTCACCTGCAAAATAAAAAATTTAAATTTCGTATATGTTTTGAATATTAGAATATTTTTAAAAAATTAAATTTCTATATCCTTTTTAATTTGCATACCTGGAAGCTTAGTAAGCATAAACTAATTTATCTTATCAACATCGTCATTTCTTGGACTTAGAATAGCTCTTTCACTAAAGAATTTTGGGTCAGTCCTCCTTGTAAATTGTTCTCCATAGATCTCTTTAACTATTGCTTCAATAGGATTTCCACTTGTATTAATTAATAAATCATCCGGAATTTCTATCTCCACATCCCCACTATCTTACTCGTTAATTTTGCCATCCCCGATATCAAGAAGCCACTTAGAAAAAGTAGCAAGAGCACCCGCATCCATACTATTACGTGCTTTGCAAAGTCTCAAATTTTCGGTAAGTTTAAGAACTTTACAACTATTCCAAAGAACAGATGAGTTGATACATGCTAAAACTGTCGCTACCCTTCCACCTTCCGTAATAACTGGTAAAATCTGTCTAAAATCACCTCCTAACACAACAACTTTACCTCCAAAAATCTGGTCACAGTTCATGATATCTCGCAAACTCCTATCTAAAGTCTCATAACAAAGCTTGTTCATCATTGGAGCCTCGTCCCATATTATGAGCTTTGCTTCTCTAATCAAATCAGCAAGATCAGATTCGGCATCTATCGAACAAACAGAATATTCATTAAGATTGATTGGAATACCAAATCTTGAATGAGCCGTTCTACCACCTTCCAAAAGCAAAGCAGCTATACCACTTGAAGCAACATTAAGAACAATATTACCTTTAGACCTTATATCAGCACCAAGAATAGTCCACATAAAAGTTTTTCCAGTACCACCGAAACCATGGACAAAAAACATACCGCCTTTATTGTGATTTACAGAGTGAATAATTTCTTCATAAACACGTCTCTGCTCATCAGTTAGCATAGGTAACAACTTATTGTACAATTCCTGTTGTTTTTGAGGCTTATATATTCTCTCATCTGCTATAAGCCTATTTTCTCTTGTGTTCATTATACTATCATCTGGTCTAGGCATTGTCTCGAAGGCCGTAAGAGATGTCCCATTCGATCGTAACATGAGTTCTATTTCAGTTAAACATATATTTTCTATCTGAGTCCGTGACAACATTAGACCTACCACAGAAAATTTTAAACATATTATTATATATATATATATATATATATATATATTTTTTTTTTTTTCGTTCGAAAGCGGAATATTTGGATGAAAGAAAATAAGTTTTTGAAATACCTGGATCGTTCCTGTTTCTCCTTTCTTTAAACAAAATATCCTCACATAAGATGTCTTTCGTATTATTCCAAACTTCAAGAGGAACAGTTAAACTCTTTGTATGCAGTAGGATCGCAAATAACTTTCTTAAAAATTCCCCAAAACACCATTCACCTGCTTCGTTTATAGCTGCAATGTACTCCTTATCATCATCCAATAATCCCAATGCATAGCAAGCTTCTTGGAAATCACTGTAAAGTACACTATTGACTGTTTTTAAATAGTCAAAACTTGTTGGTCCTGCAATTTTATTAAGCAGTACTCGCAAGTAATAGGCTTGTCCTACAGAAGGCGGTACATACGTAATTCTGCCTATTGCAAAACTTTTCCGTTTCTCTGACCTTAGCTTCCAAACTTTTTCTCTCTTATTCCACACAAATTTAGATGGAAATTTAGCATACGTAAGTTCTCTGGCCTGGGGATAAATCTTGTTGCATTCCATCCAGCCCAAAAATTTAGAAGTTCAATTTGTTGTACGGTGCAATACATCTTCTATTGGATCATCCTGATTGTAAATAGCCAATTCTTGTCCTGGAAGATGAAACGGGAGTTTTTCTACGGCTGTAGTACGATAACAAATTGGAAAAGCAAAATTTCGCCAAGAAGCCTCACATGCAGATACATACCTAAAAAAAATTGGATTAGTTTGTCACGTATAATTTAATATGAGAATATTTGACAATCCTATTAAGTTGTTACCTGCAATTGAAAAACTTTTTAATTTCATTTTCCTGATCTTCTTCTCCTACTTTTTAAAAATATGTTATTTATCTTCCTATTATGTATGGAGATCTCTAATATGTTTTTTTTTTTGAAATTTACTTTCTTGATCTTTGTCAATATATATTTTTTTTGTTTTTGTTATATTTCCATAATATTGTAGATCATTATCGGGTCATTACTGAATATTTACTTTTATTTTTATATTTTCAAATTTTATATCATATTTATTATAACAAAATTTTAAAACATGTCAAACTAATTTTTTTTCCATAATTAACATTCTACTATTAACGAACATTCCGCTGAATTGTCATATCATAATTTTTATTAATTAGGAAGATAATTTCATTATGTTATAAAACTAACATTTGTTAAACATTAAAAAGAGATAAAATCCCTTTTAAAAACATAACGAATTATAATAACATCGTGATGATAATCAGAAATAAAAGTAGTGATTGTTGTTGAATATTAAAATCTAAAATTAAAATTCAAAAACAACATTCTAAGTCTATCTTTTTCATGATAGATCTTTGCGTACATATCTCTTGTTCTTCACACACCAGAAATATCCAGTAACATCCTTATCATATGTGTAGATTGGCTCATTGTTAGGCATGACATTGTATTCCATCCAGGATTGAAATTGAGATTTCTTGTTCGTTGATTTCAAAAAACTATTTTCACCATCAACAACGGCATTTTGAACGTCAAGATGCGCCAATTAGTTATCTTCAGAAGAAATTGATTATTTTCTGGTTTTCCTGACTTTTTTTTAACTGGTTCCGCAATGCGATCCTCACAAAAGGAAACAAATTGTTCTGGTTGAATTTGCGAACGGAGCGCATCTTCATCAGGTCCTGATCTTTTCTTGGTGGTTCGACGAACTCCAGATAAACGTTTCATTATGATTCTGCACGTATACATTTGAAACATGTGAATGTAATTTCAATAATACAAAATAATGAAAAGCTTGATTTTTGTTTTACCTTATACGTCAAACAGCAAGAACTTAAGAATTGGTTCAGTTTTTTTTTTTTTTTTCTAGTTGACATGGTAAATTAATAAGACTTATATATATACATATAACATGTAGAAGTTGAGTTTTCACATTTGATAATATTATGTTTCCTAAAATTTCGTATTGAATAAGAAAAATATTCAGGATTACCTTTAAGTTTTTTAATATATAATGTATTGTTAACATATTCGTTAATGGTCACTTACTTAGATTCTCATATTGAATATTCAGATTATTAAATTTGGCCTTTTATTTTTAACATATTATCGTTACTTATGGAATTCTGATTTATGTTTAAAAAGATTTGGGTTGGGGTTTAGAGATATCCTAACCATTATTATTTCCCAAATGATAATATAGTATGAACTTATTTTACTTATATTATATATATCTTAAATATTCGTTTATTGTAACATAATTATAGTAATTGATAAAATTAAAGTTTGACAAATACAAACACGCTAAGATGTTTGAAAGCGTTCTTAATTGTCCAAAATAATAAAAACTTTCAATTCAAAAAATAAAACAAAAAAGTTGTAAATAAAAATTAACCAATATCATGTTTTGAAATGACGCAACTTTTTCAATCTCGAGGTTTAGTTTTGATTTTTTTCCTTGTCATCATGCTATGACCCCCAGTCGTTCCAACATTGCTGTCTGTATGATCTCTCTTAGATGAAGTCAAATTCATTTCAGCTGGTGTGATTTGCAACTTATGGTCGTCGAGATCCAAAGAATTATTCGAAAGTTCATTCCTTCCATATAGTTCCTACATTGGAATTATATACATTGAGATTTTAAAAATATAAAATTCATAATGGTATTATGGATATTTGTTCTTTTTTTGTTTACTTTAGTACCTTTCCAAATTGCACAACCATGTCTTCCTTTTCCCAAAACTTTTCGACAACATAAGCAGACTTGTCGCTTTTTAAATTCTCGATTGTAATCGAAATTTTAAACAGCATAGTCCTCCCTACCAAGGCAGATAGACTTCCAGGAATAGGTGCAGTATCATCCTGAACAAAGGTCAAATATTGATTAAATACTTGTTTTTATAACTTAAAACCAAAAGGAATTCAAATGATACTATACTTACTTTAGGTTTTTCCAAAGCTAGTTCTTCTGCTTTTTTTCCAATAAATAGTTGGGCAAGACCGTCAAAGAAGAGCAGCTTAATCTTTTGCGAACTTCTGTACCCAACATGAAGTATGAGTTTATACCTTAAAACGGTTTGGTATGACTTAAATATGCGTATAGTTATAATCCACAATTCTTTAAAAAATTTAAGAGTCTAATTGAAACTTACTTGTAATCAACTTCCATAACATCAGAATCACAAACTCCACAACTATAAAGTAAATCCTTTCCAGATTGAGATTCTGGTGGATATGGCTGCACCTTCTTATTGCAAACTTTACAGGCAATATAATACCTTTGGGCAACACTTCAACAGAGTGAATTGTCGCGATTGTCACACATGTTCGCGCCTTTGAAGAATTAATCATACATTTATTCTCCCATTTATAATTCAAGAAAAAAATAAGATCACGATATCAATTTTACGTTAGAATCATTACCTCAAGTGCATAAACGATTTGGTCCATAATACTCTTTTCGTTCACAATGAAAAACTCCTCATATAATGTCACTTTGGGTTTCTGAGGGCTTGGGTCATCATCAATTTGTATTAAATCAACAGCATCAGTAGGCAACCTATATAGTTATGATAATAATAAGAATATGTATATGATTAAAGCATGTCTTGCAGAATAATATGAAAGGGATATATATAGTCATATATATACTTACTTATTTCGAAACGCATCTACTTCAGACATAACTGGATTTATCAGAATATCGGTAGAGTTGAACGCATTGGAAATACTATAATTCCCTGTAACATGGATTTAATTGGCAACGTTAGATTTGACAAACATAAGCTTAAAGTTTTTTTTTTCCGAAAGTAAGATATTACCTTTCCATTCCTTCAGGCATGCAAATCGTATTACACAAACGACAACAGTATCTTGATGTTCTTTTATTTGTGTATCAAAGTCCTTTGCAAGATCACCCCACACCGTGCAATTTAACCGGGTTCCACTATATTACGAATGCATGAAATAAGAATAAAATTGAGTTATTTTATTTTCAATTAAATTAATTTTCAAAAATATTTACTAAAGTTTCATATGTTAAATCTTGCAGATCGAAGCTCAATTTGACATTATCCTTCCCTTTCGTTTTGACGCTATCAAGATTTCCAACACTGACGATTTGGCCGATTACATCTACAAAAAAAAAAATTTTGCATTAATATTTTTTTTTTTTTTCACGTAAATCTAACTTTTAAAAACGAAGTTAACAACTCACCAAACAATACATTCTTATCTAATTCTCCAGCTAAGATAGTAGTAAATGCCTGAAAATATTTTTCTGGAACACGAACTGGAAATTCATCACATGGTTTCACAACAGTGGTTCTATAAAAGACGATTATAAATCCCAAAGACCTTGTCTTATAACTACTATCATAATCCACTAAGCTGAACGTGTCGACTATTTTTGACTCACCGACAGCGAGTTGGTTTTGAAACCTGCTGACCAAACCATCTTCAATAGATGCATGTATCCTTGTACCCTATATATAATGATTTGAAGTTACAAAACTATTATCCAGATTCTCTAAAAAAATCATAGATAATTCAAATAAACATGACGTTTCAATTTTAAATTAGAACTTACATCACTATCAACGAAGACCATCTGAAGGGACTTGAATGATTTCCAAAGTCTTATGATACGGACTCTTATCTTTTGATGGTCTAAAGCAGGGTTGAGATTGTCTAACTGAACAAAAGGTCGAACGTTCATCTTTTTAGAAGTCATATTGAATTGAGCATACAACTCATAAACACATTAGCGGAACAATATTTATAGAGATGTTAAAACGATAATGATGAGGAATGTAAACATATCATTTATGAATATTCTCGATATTCTTATTATCATTATTAAAAAAGTATATTTAACATTTTTTTACTCTTTCAGATTTAATGAAATTCATCAAGCAGTTGTAAATTACCATATATCGTTATTAAAATAAATGTTATTTTGTAAATTATAATAATGGTCTTTAAGATTTTTAATTAAACAAATCTCTATATGTTAAAATTTGCAACTAACTAAATTTAATAATAATCCAGAAAAATAATATTTTAATTAATTTATTAAATCCCAAAAAATAATCAAATATAAACTAACAAAAGTGTTTTTCAATAACTTTCAAAAAATACGGAACTTCGAAGAACGGTTTTGAGCATAGTTATCAATAAGGTCTTCGATGCTTCTCAAAGGAGTCCTCAACAGCAAGATGAATATAGGAGTCAAGTGATCTCTGTATTTTGCAGAAGGATAAATTCTAATCAGTATTTTTCCATATCAATTAATCATTAATCAAATAAAGTTAGATTTTACTATTACCTTATGTCTAAATCGAACCTATAGTCGGTATCATCCAAATCTTTGATTCTTGACTCACCATGATCAACGTAATTGTACCTAAATATTAAAGTTAGTCAGATACATCCACATATTTCTAAAATATATAATCGAAAGACCATCCAAAGTAAATCTCTGACTTACATGAACATGTAGTCTGCAAAATCTGCACTCTTCGGGTCCTCGACAATCTCCGAGCATCCATCGCCGTTGGTTAGGAGAACATTATCATCTAGCATTACCGATGTTAAGTAAACAAATTATTCATTATCATAATAAACTGTACTGAATTACTAAACTAATTATCTATAAACAAACGTAATCACCTCCAAATCTTACTGCTTTCCACATCTTGAACAGACAGACCCTCTTCCTGTTACGCAGTTTGAAAGTTTTGAACATATGATTGGCATAGACTCCTGTTGCGAAGCACTCAAGTAAATATCCCCTTTGGAAAAAAGTTTGTTGATATAATAATGTCAATCTACGTATTTTATCAAGCACTTAAAACAGTTCTTAAAAATATTACTATTCATATATAAACTTACTCAATCGACTCGATAGTGAATTTTATGTAGCGATCCATCAAGCTCCAACGATAGACACCATCTTCTTTTTTGAAACTCTTGATTTCACCCATATTGGTGATGCATCCAATCAGATTAACTGCCATAAAAACGAATAATATTAGATTAAAAATAACAAATTAATCTTTTATAAAACAATCCATTATAAAGTCCGATTTACCGTAAGGCCATCTTCCATGAAACGCATTATCATAAACACGTTTAAAATCTAGATTATTAATAGATTTGCAAATGATAGGATCTCTTGCAAAACTGATTATAGTTTTGTCTGTGAAGAAGATCCGATAACCGTTTTTAGTTTTCTGGATCTGTTCTCTGTCATTCTTGACTTCAAACTTCTCTATAACATAAGTTCGATCCTCCGACAATTTAAATTCCAGAACACCATTGGGTGATGCCGGGATAGTAGCATGCTCAAATGTACCCTAATTCAGAGAATGATTAACCAAAGTATTAGACACACGAATACATATGAAGTAACAACGAAATAATTCTGTATAACATACCTCTTCGTACCAAGATTAGTTCTGTCGACACATCATTCGAGCGATCTCTCACTCTCCATGAACGGAAAACCTTGACACGAATCTTCCATCCCATTGTCCAAGGACACAATTTGTCGAGCATCACAAATCTCGCCATTAATTTTTTTTTTGTCTTAACAAAAAAAAGTATTTTAGTTAGAGAGAAGTTTAGAAAGAGAGTGAAATGAAGAAGTTGAAAAGACAGTAGTTCGGTTTAAAGTTTTTAAACTCGACTATAAGAATTTATAAGGTGTTAATGGTTGCATAAAAAATATCGACTCGAAGGGGTGTTACCATCCACACCTTTTAACTACATAATTGAAAGGTTCATGTCAGGGGATGTCTATTTTGAATACAAAAGGTAATTAATATAATATAGTTTTCGTTTTATGAATTAATTAATAATTGAATAATATTATAAAGCAAATTAAAATCCAATCACATTAACATAGAGGATTAAAGTATCATTTTTATCTTATAAATATGAAGTATAAAAGTCATGCACTTTAAAAAAATCAATTTCAAATTTCCATATCAGCAAAGGCATCCAACATCTGTGTGACTTGAGGACATGGAGGATTGATCATGACACTGGTACAATTGTGCACTGTGGTAGCCATCCATGTATCTACATTAATAAAATTTGATTATTAATTAACTTTTTATTTAAAAAAGCAATTATAGATTTATCAGCAAGAAATGGTCCGAACCTTTATTATTTTCGAGCTTGGCAAAACGTAATACACATATGATAATATCATTGTCACGATGTATCCAATGGTCATAGAAGCTGTTCGCGTAGTCTTTTGGTAAACGACATGAGAAATGTTCACCCCTACAATTTATCATCACTGAGTACTACTCAAATCATTGAAATTTAAATTAGAAAGCTCAATAATTTAGAGCAACTTACTCAATATTTTCAAGAACAACGAATAACTCATTCCATTCTTTGTATGGTGGACCTTGTTCCATGGTATTTCCAACACTAAAGACTCTTCCGATAAGATCTACGAAAATTTATACAATAATTTAACTAATCAAGCACTTTAAACTTAACATATAATATAAAAATAAATTGGTACCCTTACCTACACAATATTCAGAATCAAAATATCCACTTTTAATATCACTGAATGATACGAAAGAGTAAAATTGATCTGAAGACAAAGGAAGTATTTTCTTAAACCATGTCCCATCTCTCCAATGTATTCTGAAACGATGGTCAGTTGGCCTAAAACCGCCATCAACATTGCTTAATGAGAAACTTGATAACATAATCCATTCACCTTCTTCCAAATCGTTAAGAAAGATGTCACGATAAGGAGAACCCATCAATACATGGATTTTTGTACCCTACGTAAACGTTATACATAAGTAAATATAACTAATTTTAAATTTATAAAACATTATATAATATAAATATACCTTCTCATCTACTACGATTAAGTCTGTTGACTTGAAAAGAGGATGACGACACTCAAATTTCCTCAGAATTTTTACGTTAATTTTCCACTCATGAACGAAGGGGTTTAGGTCATCCACATCGAAAAAATAGTCTCTCTTCCCGAACTTTTTTTTAATAGCGTTGGATAGGAGGTTAGCCATTATAAACTTTTTTCAAAAAATTCTTAGAGAGTTCTGTCTGTCAAACGTATTTATATATACATAATACATAAATCTGTTTTCGAATATTTACATCTAAAGATATTGTCCAATATTCATTATATTTATCATCGTGAAAACTTTAGTGGTATTTGTAAAACAATCATAAATTAGTAATTCATTATTGTCATGTTTCCCGTCATTTTTATAAAATTTCTATTTTGTAAAAGTATTCAATATTTTTCAGATATCTACATTCCAAATTATGTTATAACCACCAAAATTTCCGCATGATAAAAATTAAAATATTCATTAATTTATACTGACTGCAAAGCTTATTAACAAAATATTTTTATTTTCATAGTTATATTTTATATTATCTACGTATTTTTATGTAATTAACATAATTAGTTATCCGTAAATACCATAATTAGATACCTATATATATATATATATATATATATATCTAATACAATAGAATTCTTTGATTAGATCATACTATAATTATAATGCTCAGTTTCAAATTATTTAAATTAAACTCATTCAATCTTAAAGTCAAATAATCTATTAATATTATTAATACAAATCTTGCTAAGAATTTCTTCAAAATAAGATTTTTATATGATAATCACCAAAACGGTTATTTCATAAATTTAAAAATCATATTAAAGGCCGAGCTCAAATATAATAGATATTTTATGAACTATCAAATTACACTTTAATTATTATCAATATCACTTCTCCATTAAGGCAAAATCCTCAAACATCTGTGTGACTTGAGAACATCCAGGATTGATCATGACCATTGTACAATTGTGTACCGTTGTTGCCATCCATGTATCTACATTAACAATAAATAATTAATTTACATATTTTCAATTATAAACAATAATATTTCCAGCGTGTATAAATAATTCAAACCTTTGATAGTCTCAAGTTTGGCAAAACGTAACACACATATGATATCAAAATCACAATGTATCTAGTCATTGAAAAAGACATTCGCGTAGTCTTTTGGTAAACGACATGATAATCGTTCAAACCTACAATTATACGTTATGTAGAATTAGAGTCATTAACGAACATGATTGTATTTTTAAATCATATTTCATTAATAGAACGACTTACTCAATATTTTCCAAAACAACGTACAACTCATCCCATTCTTTATATGGAGGACCTTCATCAAAAAGATTTCCAACAGTGTACACTCTTCCAATTATGTCTGTTCATAAGAATTGCATTAGAAATTATTTTTCAGGTATTTCTTTAAAAAATTTATATAATTATTTTAATCCCACCTACACAATGATCAGGGTCTAATTTCCCTCTTTTGATATCATTAAATGATACAAAAGAATAATACTGCTTGGAAGACAAAGGATGAATTTTTTTAAACCATGTTTTGTCTCCCCAATGTATCATAAAACGATGATCAGTTAACTTAAAAACACCATCAACAATGGTTAGTGAGAATCTTGATAACGTTATCCAGTCACCTTCTTCAATATCGTTTAAAAAGATGTCACGATAAGGAGGACGCATCATCACTTGAATTTTTTTACCCTATATTATTAAAAAATATATAAGCAACATAATATGATTTTTTTTGTTTGAAATTTATCATACGGGATACATAATGTGAAATTACCTTATCATCAACTACAATCAAGTCAGATGATTTAAAATTAGGATGGCACACCTCAAACTTCCTCAGTATTTTGACGTTAATCGTCCACTCATGAACAAAAGGGTTTAGGTCTTCCACATCGTAAAAATAGTCTCTCTTTCCGTTCTTTTTTTAATGGGATCAAACAGCAGGCATGCCATGTTTATAAAAGAGAATAAAAATTTATGGTAAAACTAAACCTACGATCTTGACTTTTTCAACTTGTAATCGGAAAAATATATATATATATATATATATATATATATATATATATATATATATTATCTTTTTTTTTTTTTGGAAATTGTATATTTATGATATTATCAAAACTCAATATTACTTACCATTAGATAAATTTGATGGTATATATTCATTCTCAGTAATCACCAATATATTTGTATATTTACATAAAACTTAAATTATTTACCTAATCTTTTAAGAAACTTACGATTTTAAAAAGTTTTAAATATTTGTAAAAATATATCATTCAATGAATATAGGAACTATATATCAAACATTGCATACCATATTCTTTTAAGATTTATGAGAATAACTTTAAAGTCCAAGACTAAATTATGTTTTCTTTACGATTTATCTGAATAACTTTAAACTAATTTTAGATTGTGTAATTAGGTCAATATCTCTAGTTTATATTATCCCTTTAACGAATTTTCGAGTTTTAGAATAATAAAATAAAGCATCGATTATATTTTATGTCAGATAATAATAATCTAAAATTCAAGAACAGCAAACGATTAAGATAAAATTCTTAACATTGTTAATAATTATTAAAGGGAACACTGTAACAACCTGTCCCGTGGACCCCACTAGCCTCACTGCTAGCCCGCTAGCCTCACTGCTAGCCGCCCAAACGGACCCCAAGCTGGCCTTGCAGGGCATCGATCCTAACCCATCACTGTGGAAATCCACATCCACAGTGATGGGTTAGGATCGATGCCCTGCAGGGCCAGCTTGGGGTCTGTTGGGCCGGCTAGCGGTGGGCTAGTGGGGTCCACGGACGGTCCGTTGGGGCAGCTAGCGGTGGGCTAGTGGAGTCCACGGGACGGGTTGTCACAAACACGAAGTTTATCCCAATCAATTGTAGGAACAACACATTCTTTTTCATCTTTCTCAGTAACAACCCTAACATCTTCTAGTCTGTTTCGCTCTTCAATCAAGTCGATTCGCCTCTCCAAGATATCTTCTATTAGCGAGATCTGAGCATCGATTGTTTCAAGCTGACAGTTTAAGCCAACAGATTCTTCTTTTCTGTTGATGTACTCTTTCAACATATCAATAATGGCACTGAAATGTTTCGTCGTTTCCTTTAGAACCACGTCTCTCGATTTGCGGAACGCTTGTTTAACTATGTCGATTGCTCCATCTTCCCAGC
This sequence comes from Camelina sativa, assembly GCF_030686135.1. NCBI lineage: Eukaryota > Viridiplantae > Streptophyta > Magnoliopsida > Brassicales > Brassicaceae > Camelina > Camelina sativa. The sequence goes on along the minus strand of NC_141899.1, from coordinate 17,178,704 downwards.
CGAAATCTGACATAGGCTCTTTCCGTTTCCTAGAACTTTCACCTTCCATCTATGATTTTGAAAAAAAAAAATATAAAAATCTTTAAACTTTCAAACTAAGAACTGCTAGTACGAAAAAATTTATTGAATATCGTTTGGGATCTTACCACAAGGTTATGGATGATAATAAGCTTTTATTTACTCTTTCTTTCTTTACAGGGGAAAACAAAAGGTCATGATAATAATAATATAAAGACTTAGAATGCTTAAATATTAGTTCTAACAGTCGCGAAGGTTTTCTAATTGGCGTCTATTAAGGCCAGGCCCATATAATTTAACCAAGAAAAACATTCGATCCTCTCTGTCAAATTTTATTAGATTTTAAATTAATTAAATTCACGTGAGACTACTTGTGAAGATAATTGTTATTTTAGAAAATACTTAATAAAAGTTAAACAAACATTCCGAAACATATGTAAATAAATTAATTAATTATTCATGCCCAAAGTTTCAACAAACTATAGATTGATGCTCTACGAAATTATTCATCATCTTCATCTTCATCATCTTCATCACTGGAATCAACGTCTAGCCAGCGTCTGTAAAAATAAAACAATTCAGGATTAAACTTCCCACATAATTTTGTTTATACTTTTTTTTTTCAATTTATTAAATTAATGAACTTACAGCATATCGCCAGTATTAATTCCATCCACTTCATCTTCAAGAATGACCTTTGAGCATCGCAACTGAGACATCAAACATTGCATACCTAGCAAAGTAGAATTTAAGTAAAATGATATTTTGGATGGTATATGAGACTAATATTGAACAGTACCTTCGTAAACAGAGATCCTCCAAACAGAAGAGTACACATTATTGGTTGATTAGTAGTATAGGTAGGCGAAGACATAATTTGTTTCCGTTTCTCAAGAAATGCAGTACAAACCGAACCAACAGCAACACATTCAATCTCTTGGCCACTTTCAGAAAAAAAAATGATTGTATATAATTTAATAAAGAACTGTTTAAAATAAAATTTCTATGTATTTACAATGTTATAGAAAGTTTTTAAAAATATCTTACTTGTGGCCACAACTTCATTCTCTGAAATGTAGCCATTTTGATGATCGAGGAAATCAATCATCTGCGAATCGTTTACATGTACCACCATTCCTAAGACATCTAATATAAAAAATAATTTAATGTTTTTTAAATATAGTAAAATTAAGATGGATGTATGAACATGAATTGAGTATAAAAACTTACCTACACAACAATTCTTCTCGTCATGCGTCGCATTTTGCATTCTTGGTGCATCATACATAAGACTAAAATTGTCACTACTTCGTGGATTTATTGGAACCATTTTTGTTTTTTCCTGGATCAGGATCTCAAACGGATGGTTTGAATTACGGGATGATTGTTGACCTTCAATCACCTTAAATCCAGAAATCTCGTACCAGTCTCCTTCATTGAGCTTTCCATAGTAACAGTCTACATAAAGTTCCGCATCTATCTTGGCATCAATCCTAGTTCCCTGAAATATAAACATAATTTAGCATTCCATTGATTTATTTTGTTGTATATCTCGATTGATATTTGCAAAAACTGCTAAATGGGATGAGGAAGAAAATTTACCCTTTCGTCTACCAAAATCAAACTTTGATAAAAAGGCTGTCCTTGTATAAAATGCGGTGGCCATTCTCGAAGTATTTTCACAGCTACTTTCGGGTTACGTAAAGTAGGATTCAGATCTTTCAAGTACAGCACCATCCCGATTGGACTTTTTTTTTGCGTGTATTTAGAAGGTAGAATAAGTATCAGAGAGAACTTTCAATTTGTTGTACTTCAAATATTCATAGACAAAGGAAGATAAGGATTATTACAATTACAGTTAAATATTTGTGTGGATTGTATTAAAACCCGTGCTCTAAACAGGGAAAACTCCATGAGTATCTGTTCGATATGAATAATCAATGTTTTCGTATTTTCAGAATACTTTATTTTTTAAAAAGATTAAACTGGACGGTTGAAACTCTAAATTTCAGACTGCATGCCTTCCTTTTTTTTATTTTCAACTTGCATGCTGACATCTTTTAACTATGATGCATTGGACTATCGTTTTTTTATTACTAAGACTTTTAGTGAAACTTCATTGGAAAACTAAAAGTCTTCCACTTCATATTTCTTTTTAAGTAATTTATATGTAGTTAATTTTTATATTTTTGTTTAAAGGAAAATTACTGGTTATTAAAACCATAATTCGTTATATGTAACTAATTTTTTTAGCTCATTATATGTAAATAAATAATTTAAATATATCATTTTATATCAAAGCAAGAATTTTTAAAAATCCAACTACTAACTAAATATAAAATAATTAAAATCCCATAAAATCCCTAGAACGCCATAAAAAAAATTGTGGAAGCCAGTCTTCTATCTGCGAGTCCTCTTCCTCGATCTCCTATAATTCAATTAAGTAGAACGTGAAAAAGTTTATAAACGAATTTCGTTTTCATATATTTTATAGCATGAACAAAGATGTTATTCTTACAATTCCATCATTTTCGCAACCTCAGAATTGCGAGGATTGAGTGCTATTCGGGTACAAACTGTAGAAGATATACTTCTTTTTCCTGCAAAGTTATAACAGAATTTATTCCTTTAAATACACGATCATCAAAAATATACAATAATTTTTATAAAATTAATTGTATACCTTGGAAATCTTCAATAACACCCCAACGAATAACACAAATTAAACGTTCACCCTGGAATGATTTTAAAGCATCATAGAATTCCGCAGCCGTTTTTTTTGAATAATTCACACCTTAGTAGGGTTCCACTAAAATTAAAGAATTAAAATTTGTGTGATTAAAAATAATGGATTAAGAGTATGATTATGTATAATATATAAATATATATGAGTTTTAAAATTTACCTGAAATCACGAAGATCAAATGAGATTTTGTGGTTAATTGAGATATCCTCTCCTCTTTTTTTTAATTTTAAGATTATCTTCAGTACTTTCGAGCTCATCATCTTTTTCATCTTCTTCTAAATCTTGGACATAATCTTCATCATCTTGATCATTGTTACCACTGTTATCTGTTTGGTATTCGCCATCATCATCAGTTTCTTCCTCAGTATCATCCTCTTCTTCATCTTCTTTATAATCATCATCGTCCTGATCTCCAACATCAATGTTATCATCAGAGTCTTCAAAGATCGTGCAATCTGTTTCATATTGATCATGAAAAGTAATGTTTTTCTTTTGATCTAAACCATATCGAGTACAGTACTTAAATAACATACGGATATTATCACTTTGTGTGACATCCTCATGTTTTCTATTATTTTCCACCCCTTTGATTTCCTCTTTTTGTTGTAATTCTCTGAAATTACATCTGAATTCGCCAACATTTACAACCTCACCAATAATGTCTGTAAAAAATTTAAATTAGTTCTAATATAATGAATCTCAAATAGTATTCGAAATTTCTTTTAAAATAACTGAATTATTCCCTTACCGATTAAGTAAACTTCACATTGGGTACCATCATGGATGAGTTTGAAATCGACGAAATCATAGAAATCTTCCCCTCCAACAATTGAATTCTCTCTTATTTTGGTATTGTACAAAATAACAATTTTGTAACGATGTGTAGTAGCTAAACATGAACCATTATGTTCAACAACCTTAAAGTCTTCGAAATCAAGCCAATTACCAACCTTGAACTTTAAGACAAAACGATCATAAACATCTCCACGAAAGGAGCATTGGACCTTTACACCCTAATAAAACATAGTATTATAAATTATCGGATAATACGATTTTGTTACATGTCTTTAAAACATTTTTAAAACCTTGTAATTTGTAACTTTCAGGTATAATTGCATATAAACTTATTGTATGAAATATATAATGAGCTTATAATTAAAATATAGTAAATACCTTAATATCAGTTAAAACCATCTCCAAACATGGACCTTTCTCTTCCCACAGACATAAGACCTTCACACGAATTTTCCATTCATATTTTGAAGAGTTCAAACGCGAAACATCATCGAAAAGGCTATACCTAACCATAATTTTTTGCTTTTTTTTTGTGTGTTCTTTGGATTTCTTCTCTGATTTAGGTTTAAAAAATCAAAAGTGTCGAATAGACGTATATATATACAATTTTATATATTCACAATTTACATTTTTTTCGGAAGTGATATTTTTAAATTTCTGTTTACCAAATCATTTTACTATTCTGTAAAGATCTCCAAACATTGATATATCTTTATATTTCCTTTTATTTTTGAGTTAAATAGTAATCTTCTTTAAATGCATTTTTTTTTTTAAAAAATAAATCATGATCTTACACTATATTCTAAACTGTTTTAAATATAGAATATCTCTTAAGATTTTCAACCCTACTTTACATAAGGTATAAAATAACAATTTTAGATTTTTCTAACGATAATCTTCAAATTTTTGATTATAATAATTATCACATTTAAAAGAATATTAGCATCATTATGTCTTTTCTCTATTTTTTTCAAAATTGAAATAATAATCAAGAACCTTAGTAACGGATCGTTTAGATATCATAATATTCATAATACTATTCTTTAAATATCATGCTTATCTTATCCTCACGTCTGAATATGAGCTACGACACCAAGGATTGTTCTTCCATATGCAGATTGTTTTCATTAATTAATAAAATTATTCAAAATATTAGACATAATTTTTAACACTTTTTTATGTTAATAATAGTTATGAATATAGCATTTCATTGTTTTATTTTGTTCTTATATAATAATCAAGCACCTTGGTATTCGGTAATTTGATCGTCATTAATAAAGTATAATCTTATATTATTAAAATAAATTATCATTGGACTATTTCTATTTCATAAATATTCATCCATCTAAAACAATATCAATAAAAATACGATTATAAAATCGCATAACATTCATCCTACTATTCTCGAAAATTCGTCTTCCTCCTTTCTTCACGCCTGATTTTTTGCAACGACACCAATCATATCTTCTTCCATACGCTGCCTATTTTTTAAAATAATAACAATGTTATAAATTATATATAATGGAATTTGATTGAGATTATTTGAAGATAATTACCGTGTAGTTTAGAAGGAACGGAAACGACTCTGATTTTTTGGCGATCAATAGCTTCTCTGCAGATATCCACAAAAATAGGATTAAGATCAGAATTTACGGAAAAATGATAATAATTTGTTTCATTAACTTTTAGTATCAAGATGACTTTAAAACACTATTGATTTGCATAATAATACCAAATAAACAAATGATTAACAAACGTTTGAAGATGATCCAAACAAATATTTAGTGTCAAAACCGCCTTTTAACATAGAATTACTACCGAACAATAGCCGAAAGACGTTGTGTTGCTGACTCTGCATCTCTAATCTGTTGATTAATCACACTAAATGTTATTATATCCGTGAAAATAAGAGTTATTAATTTAAAACAATAACTATTAATTTATTTAAAAATATACCATAACTTCTGGGATATTATTAACACCATTCACAGTCTTTCTGCAATAATAATCAGTAAATGAAAATATTAATATGATTTTCTGAATCAAAAATATTTTTTTATATATAATTAATTTTCCTTTTAAAATAAAAATACCTGTTTTTCACCATACGATCATTGGTAGATTCATCTAAACAATGTTTAAATTAAATTTGATCATTAGAAATATATTAATATAAGGAATTTTAAATTTAGCAACATACCTTTTAGCAATATATTTGAAGATGCAGAATTCAAATAAGAAATTTCGATAGTCCTCGCCACCTCTACCTATTCATTTATATTTATTTGTTAGAGCCACAAACTTATGAATTAATTTTTATAACGATGGTAGAGTAATTTACTATTAAAATTTAAATTACCAAACATCTCTCATCACTATGATCATCTTCAGAAGCTTTCCTGCAACTATAGAAATAAGTCTTTCTATTTAGCATCATCAAACTATAAAGATTAAAGTTTAAAGTATTCAAAAATAAAAGACCTAGATTTCTTGTCCGAGAACATAGAACTAAGATCACGACCATGTACTAACTCACCTGAAACATAAGAATTAGTATAATCGTTTTTACAAAACATTAAATAAATCAAGAAACCTATACAATATAATGTAAGAAGTAATAATAAAACCATACTCAAAGTTTTGGTAATGCTCGAACCTGCGTTCCAAACAAATACTACAGAAAGAGGACATGAATCATTGAAACACAAACACGAATACGAAGAACCATATAAGGGATCATCAAAACTATAATACATATATAATTTGAAGAACATAAGAGAAAATTAGGGTTTTCTCTGTTTTAAAGATTTCGGATTATGGGCAATGTTTAGGGTTATACCTATATATATATGTTTACAACCTATTATTTTAGGGTTTCGAATAGGTCGGTATATTTTGTTGGGTTTTTTTTGGAAGCCCATTATTTTAGGTTTTAGCGTTTTAAAATTTACTAAATCACGTTTTGACGATTATATAGATTAGATATTTAGTTATTTAAAATTTTTATAATTTTCTAAATTAATTTGAAGGGTAAAAATGTCCAGATTGGATTCTCATTAATGGCAAATTAGTAATCTTAAGTCTGAGGATGAATGTGGTGCGTTTCAGCAACCTAAATAGAGAACAAAAGCTTATCCGAAAATTTTTCAGGGGTAATTTTCATTAAGAGCAAGAGAGGTCAAATTTTGTGAGATTGGCTGTGAGCCCTCTCGACTTCTCCTTTAATATATTAGATTGAATATCCTTACTATATTTATAGATATGAATGATAGTCTTTAAACATGACATTTACTTAGATACAGTTATTTCTTTTATTAGATTTATTAAGCTTTAATTTAGCTATTTGGTTATAGACTTATATATCAAACAATCAAAAGCATTGATTTGTAAATATTTCCTTTACCTCTAACAAATATTAAAAAGTATACTTTTAAAATAATTTTCTACTGTAAATTATATTTTAATTTATATAACCGATTATATGATCTTAAATGCTACCCAAGTTCTTGAACATACTGTTTTGCAATTTAGTAGGCACAAGAGAGTTTTAGTTTTTCGAAAGAGAAACTTTTTCCTACCATTATTGGCATTGAATTTTTATTTCTCTTATGGATTTTCTGGTTCATTTCGCTAGCCTTAAGAGTTTTTAATTTAGTTGTGTTTCTGTAGACTAACAAAATGTATATTCTGCACAATACAGAGTGTGAAAAAAAAAATTGTGCAATCACAGTTATGTCTAACCCTAAGGGTATAGGACTTTTATCTCACAACTTCATCTATATTAAGATTTTATAATAATTTTATTGAGATCATTGAATATTTAGCTATGTATATTTTTAATGTAATTTCTCCTCACGTATAGTTATTTCTCCGTTTGTTCCTAAACAAGACTGTCTATTTATATTTATCAATGACTAACAGTTATAGTGTTTTTTTTTATTGTAGTTATTTTTTTTTTATATGTCTAGTTACATATGAATTTTTTTTTCTCCTCATTTCTATCCTAAAAGAATAAAGTGGTTAGGATTTTGAGGGAGTTATATACTTTTCCATCTAATCATATATATATATATATATATATATATATATATATATGAAACTGATATAATTCAAAGTTTTACCTATATATAGAGTTTATATAGCCTAAAAGCATTATAGAAAGGAGAAAGAAATAATTTTATTTAAATAAATATCTTATACAATATTAAGACATCTATAAGGTTTTGGTAATAGAAACACAATGAACCCACAAATCATCTCTTTTTTTTTGAAATATTGGGCTTCACGTGCAAATCAAACTAGGTCTATCGGAAATATATTTGATAAGTGTATCATGACATTCTTTTCCTTCTGTCACAAGCTCCTTGCAGCAAGCATCCGAGACGACTCCATTCATGAAAACTTGAGCCATTATATTCAATGCACACTTTGCGGGTAATCATGAGAACACATTGATTCCACAGTGTTTTTGGTTCACTTACTTCTACAGCAAATGATGGGATATGTTCACTCATCGTAACAAGTATCACCACAAGAAACACCAAAGACATGTTAAGTTTTCCATTTTTATATGTTTTTAAACTATTAAATTGATTTTTCTTTATTGGTGAAGGAAAAAAAAAGAACTTTTAGTTTATGTTTTATTCTCCGATTGAATATCCTTACTCTATTTATTGATATGAATGATAGTCTTTAAACATGACATTTACTTAGATACAGTTATTTCTTTTATTACATTTATTAAGCTTTAATTTAGCCATTTGGTTATAGACTTATATATCAAACAATCAAAGGCGTTGATTTGTAAATATTTCCTTTACCTCTAAAAAATATTAAAAAGACATACTTTTAAAATAATTTTCTACTGTAAATTATATTTTAATTTATATAACTGATTATATGATCTTAAATGCTACCCAAGTTCTTGAACATACTGTTTTGCAATTTAGTAGGCACAAGAGAGTTTTAATTTTTAGAAAGAGAAAATTTTCCCTACCATTATTGGCTTTGAATTTGTGTTTCTCTTATGATTTTTCTGGTTCATTTCGCTAGCCTTAAGAGTTTTTAATTTAGTTGTTGAAACGACCGACCCTTTTTTTATTTTTATAATAAATAAATAATATATATATATATATATATATATATATATATATATATATATAAATAAACTACAGCTAGTGGTCCCATACCCACTAGCCTCCTAACCACATTCACAAACAACAGCGGAATAACATAAATCAATATCCAATAGTAGACCAATAATAACCATAACATTCCAATATTATAGCAAGGGAAATATTCCAATACCAAACAACAAGAAACATGGAACGAGCAACCTAGCAATGTTTCTAATGACTCAACTCTAGCAACCTAACAATGCCAGATAACATCCAATCGAGTCCCTAGAACATCCTCCTCTTCATCGCCTTGATTCCACGATCACACTTTGCCTTTACCTGCACCACAAACACAAATTGAGATGCATGAGTATTTGATAAACACTCAGTGAGGCAATCCTCCCATCTACTGGGCTATACACACAAGCAACAATGATTCCAAAGTTCCAAAACAAGCAACAACAAACACACAAACCAGGAAATCAACCATCATCTCGCTGGAAGGGAGGTGTCGACCGACACCAGCCAAGTGTCGACCAACACTGGCTCAATGGTGTCGACCGATACTACCCCACAGTGTCGATCGATGCCCAATTTGCTGGTGTCGACCGACACCAAGTGGTATCGATCGACACTCCCTCTGCAACTGCGATCCGCGCGAAGTCGAGAGTTGAATCTCGCTCCCAAATCTCCTCCAAAACGCCCAATACTCAATACCCAAGCCTTATACCTCCTTAAGAACCTGTATCAACCAATCCCAACAAAAAAAACACACAAACAAGCAACAACAAGCAAGAACAAGGGAATCAAAGGCTTAGACTAGCCATGGTCATGCACTCACCTTCTAAAATGAAAATGAACCGTTAACTATCAAATCCCTCCGGTGAAAAGCTATTCCTAGGCGTCACGAAGCTTCCCACAAAAGTTCAGCACGATCGGATCTCAGATGAAACCGCAATCGATCCTGAAACTCCCGCTAGTCTCAATCCGCGACTGAGAAGAAACGTCCCACGAAACTGCGGATATCTCCTAGAATATTAATCCAAATTCACTTTTGTAAAAAGGAGAGTGTACGAAAATCTCTTAGCTACAACCCTACCAAAACTAAATACCTTTCAAAACGATTTGAGTATACAGATCCTCCTTCTCCCAAACCCTGACGATTCTGTTCCTTTTTGCTTTGAACACCAAAATCAAGTTTACTCTTCCTTCTCCTCTTTCTCTTTGTTTTCAGCGGCTAGGCAACAACAAAACACGACCTAGGTCGTTCTCCCACTTGAATATCATGGTTTAATGGTCTTCCCTAAACTAAACCGGTCCAAATCGATTAAAAACTCAATCTGGTCGAACCAGAAAATCAGTGGTGTCGACCGACACCCCCTTGGTGTCGACCGACACCCCCTTGGTGTCGATCGACACCCTCACCCAAAACACTCAAATTGGTTTGCGGGTGTTACAATTCTCCCCCACCAAACTGGATTCGTCCTCGAATCTCGAACAACCATCAGCCAAGAACTCCCGTGCAACCATCTCCGTGGCCCGCACTCCTCCGACTGATCTACAGAAGGTCACCTCTAGGCGATAGACTCACGCTCCAGGCGTCATTTGCTCTTGACTTTTTGGACTTTCCTTTACTCATAGGCCTAAACCTTGAGTTTTATTGGCTCCTCATCAGACCTAAGTCTGCATGCCAAATGTTGGCTCCTCATCAGGTCGAAGCCCGCATGCCATAATATATAAGGAAAAGTCCAAACTTGTCTCTCGGGTTGCCACCCTACAGCGCGCCCCCGGATCGTCATCCGAAGTCGATATACCAACCATACCCCCGAGCCACAAAGTCTCTGAATATGGCAGTACTAGGAGAACCTAAGTCCCCCAAGAGTCGCGAGCAAACGATTCTGAACACGTCTGAGTCCTATCCCTATCCAGGTTTCCTTCCCGTGGCTCGCGTAAAAACATCTCAATGTCCTACCAACCACATATCCCCTCACTGGGATACCTCATGACCACACAAGGATCATATACACGCCACACGGGCCGCCACAAAGGCCAAACAAAATGTCCTAAAGAGGACCGCCACCAGGCCAAACAAATTGTCCTAAAGAGGACCGCCACCAAGGCCAAACAAATGTCCTAAAGAGGACCGTCACAAAGACACTCTGGATAAACAGCCCGCCACAAAGGCCATCTGTCCCGAAGGACCGTCACAAAGACCATCTGTCCCGAAGGACCGTCACAAAGACACTCTGGCTAAAAAGCCCGCCACAAAGGCCTCCTGTCCCGAATGACCGTCACAAAGACCATCTGTCCCGAAGGACCGTCACAAAGACACTCTGGCTAAAAAGCCCGCCACAAAGGCCACCTGTCCCGAAAGGACCGTCACAAAGACCATCTGGCTAAAAAGCCCGCCACAAAGGCCAAACAATTGGCTAAAAAGCCCGCCACAAAGGCCAAACAATGTCTAAAAAGACCGCCACACACGGGCACACTAACTCGAAAGTCCGCCACAAAGGCCACACAAGCCCCTCAAAGGCTTCACACCGCTAAAATGGACAAATTCTAACTCCCGTAAAACTTTCCATATTTAGCACTTTCCCTTTTTGGAAACTTTCCACTTTAAGAACTTCCATTTCAGAAAACTTCCTCCAAAAAAATCCCGCCTCACGGAAACTTTGTACCCCGAGCACCACCTCATCTTGTTACTGAGTCGCACAACCAACCACCCAAGCGACCAAGTAACAAGAGAGATGGGCTGGAATACTCCATTTCCGCTCCAGCCACGGATTACAGATGGGACCAGGCTTAACAAGCTCAAGTCGCGGCTTGCTTCTCATACCACTTCTTGAACCTTGCCTTCATCTTTGCCTCAGGCTCCCAAGTCTGCTCCTCAACACCATCACAGTCCCATAGGACTCTCATCAAAGGAATCTTCTTCTTCCAAAGTTCCTTGATCCTCCTCTCGAGAACCTTCACTAGTCTCGCCTCCACAGTCATGTTAGGCTGAAGATCCACAGGAATCTTAGCCAACACCTGCTCACCCTCACGGAGACACTTCCGCAACATCGACATATGGAAAACCTTATGGAATGCACGCATAACCTCAGGTAACTCCAATCTATATGCCACTGGTCCAACCCGCTCAGTCACTCTGAATGGACCCATATACCTCGGACTCAACTTAGTCTCTGACAATGACCTGTTCGGACCCCGCAACATGGTCATCTTGAGGTACACTCTGTCGCCTACCTGAAACTCAAGATCTCTCCTCCTCCTGTCAGCATAACTCCTCTGCCTATCCTGAGCCTCCTTCATGTTCAGCTTGAGAACCCAAATCTTCTCTGAGGTCTCCTGAACAATACTAGCACCAAACATGCTCCTCTCCCCCACCTGAGTCCAGCATAATGGTGTACGACATGGTCTCCCCTACAAAGCCTCATAAGGAGCCATCTTAATACTCGCCTGATAACTGTTGTTGTAAGCAAACTCTACCAGGTTCAGGTGATCTGCCCAATGGCCACCCCAATCCAACACACACATCCTCAGCAAATCTTCCAGCGTCTGGATTGTCCTCTCAGACTGTCCATCTGTCTGGGGATGATAAGCTGTACTCATATGCACCTTAGTGGCCATCTCTGCCTGAAATACCTTCCAGAACACCGAAGTGAACTTAGAATCTCTGTCAGACACAATGCTTGCTGGCAACCCATGCAATCTGACTATCTCCCTCACATACTTCTTAGCCAAGACCGCTGCTCCATCAGTCTTCTTAATGGCCAGAAAATGTGTTGACTTAGTCAACCAGTCCACAATGACCCAAATAGCATCAAAGGTCCGTGACACTGGCAATCCTACTACAAAATCCATCGTGATCATATCCCACTTCCACTCTGGAATGGATAGACTCTTTAGTAATCCGCTTGGAACCTGATGCTCAGCCTTCACCAGCTGACACACGTCGCACCTCGCGACCCAACTAGCTACAACCTTCTTCATCCGGACTTAATGATAGTACCTCTTGAGATCACGGTACGTCTTAGTCGCTCCTGAATGAATAGAAAACATGCTCGCATAAGCCTCCCTCAAGATCACCCATCTCAAATCCTCATCCTTGGGCTCACAAATCCGACCGCGCACCAAGATAGTACCATTAGCTGAGACCTGATACTCTGAATCAATATCCTTAGAGACATTCACCAGCCCCAAATCCTTCTCCTGAGCCAACCACACCCTGCTCAGAAGATCCGCTCCATAAGCTGCCTCCTAACCCAATGGTTCTCGAGAAACCACACACAAGCTCAATGCACTGATCTCTCCTACCAGAGACTTCATCTCATGGTCCTGTAGTAACCTGTCAAACCAAGGAAACTCCTGATCTTAGTGACATTCTGCTGTCTAGGCCAATCCCTGATAGCCTGAATCTTCTCCAGATCTACAGAAACTCACTCTGCAGAAACAATGTGACCCGGTTCAAACCCCGATAATCAATGCACAACCTGAAACTCCCATCCTTCTTCTTCACAAACAACACCGGCGCTCTCCACTGTGATACACTAGAACGTATGAATCTCTTGCTCCATAAATCCTCTACTTACTTCTTCAGCTCAACTAAACCAACACTCAATTATGCCGACATCAACTCGCCCCCACCTGAATATCAACCCTCTTGTTCCTCCAAAAACCTCTAGTAACTTGCCAGTTAGGGAAACTTCCACAAGTTAGCTTATTCCAAAGATAGCTTTCCGCTTGGCAATTCTCCACAGCAAATCATCAATAGGAACTCAATAAAATAAACAAGTACCATACGCTCGCATATTCTGATTCACCGCTTCAAATGCTTTGCAGGCCGCTAACTCAAACCACTTGACTTATTCCCTCCAACAAGCTTACCAAAACCTTGAATCTAGCAACCCTGTCCTTCTCCAATGAACTTCATCCAACATCGTCGCAACGATTAGTTTATCCTGCCATGAAGGCTTTTCGTGAACTTATGTATCTGGCAAACATGCCTCTCCTGGCTCAATCCTGCTGTAACTCCCCTTCCCGGGGACTCCGGCACCACCGGCCTCACAATCCTGGCAAAACAGCCACACATTAATAACCGCTCTGGTTCATAAAACCCTGGCCCAACGGCCAACAAAAACCTAAAATCCAAGATTAAACCACCATCACTCTCGAGGTCTACATTCCGTCGTGGTGTTTATACTCACCTTCTATACATTGCTTGCTCCCACCTCCTCCACTCTTAGGTCGCAACCTTCGAGTCATACCGATCTCACTCTCAGACCAGCTTCTTCGAGTTATACCATCTCACTCTTGGACCACAATCCTCAAGATCTCGGTATCAGGGGAACTACTCATCCCCTCAGGAGAACAACGTCCCCTCTGCCACTCTCGGAGCCCTCAGCCCCTCGAGCTATCGGTATTCAGGGGAATCACCATCCCCTCAGGAGCAACAATCCTTAACGACTATAAACATTTCCCGACACAAGTACCTCCTGTGGTCCGAGTATAACATTGCAATGTTACACCTGCCCACTAAAATTCTAATATCCAACTGGATTAACCCCCAAACAGAGAAATATCTACTACAACTGCATATGTCCACCTATCCGCCTCTATAGGCCCGATACCTCTTGAGAATAATCTCATACCGGTCATCTACAACCGCTCCATCCTCTTAACGTAAGGTGGAAAGTCCCCAACATCCGCAGCCCTCGACTGCACCCCGCCACATGCGGCACAACTGGAGCCTACACTGGTACCCCTCTCGGTAACCGCTCCAACAGCACGCCAACAGATCTGCCAAGCGATCATCTCGACCCTGGGCTCCACCTGCTGCAACCCCACACCTGGGTTCCCAGCACCCCCCGGCACGCTCACCGGTTAATCCCCTCTGGTCCTCCTGATACGCTCGCGACCCTCTGACGTACCTCCTCGTGGAACTCTGGACCACACACTCGCTGGCCTCGGGGACCCGCCCGACAATGACCACGACCACGTCCCCGTCCACGACCAACAACTCAAACACCTTAACCACTGATCTTCCAAGAACAGAGGCTAACAAGCAGAAAACAAATCAATACCACACAAAGAAACATAACAATAACTCACCGTGGAATCTCATTGAAGGCTCGAAGAGGATGTTCTAGGACTCCATGCCGCACACAATTGACTAACTCACATAATCAATCAAGACATGCAATCCCAAACATCACAACAGAAACCTAGTGAACCCAAACCTAGAACCGTAAGGGCTCTGATACCAAAATGAAACGACCGACCCTTTTTTTTTATAATAAATAAATAATATATATATATATATATATATAAATAAACTACAGCTAGTGGTCCCATACCCACTAGCCTCCTAACCACATTCACAAACAACAGCGGAATAACATAAATCAATATCCAATAGTAGACCAATAATAACAAATAACATTCCAATATTATAGCAAGGGCAATATTCCAATACCAAACAACAAGAAACATGGAACCAGCAACCTAGCAATGTTTCTAATGACTCAACTCTAGCAACCTAACAATGCCAGATAACATCCAATCGAGTCCCTAGAACATCCTCCTCTTCATCGCCTTGATTCCACGATCACACTTTGCCTTTACCTGCACCACAAACACAAATTGAGATGCATGAGTATTTGATAAACACTCAGTGAGGCAATCCTCCCATCTGCTGGGCTATACACACAAGCAACAATGATTCCAAAGTTCCAAAACAAGCAACAACAAACACACAAACCAGGAAATCAACCATCGTCTCGCTGGAAGGGAGGTGTCGACCGACACCAGCCAAGTGTCGACCGACACTGGCTCAATGGTGTCGACCGATACTACCCCACAGTGTCGATCGATGCCCAATTTGCTGGTGTCAACCGACACCAAGTGGTATCGATCGACACTCCCTCTGCAACTGCGATCCGCGCGAAGTCGAGAGTCAAATCTCGCTCCCAAATCTCCTCCAAAACGCCCAATACTCAATACCCAAGCCTTATACCTCCTTAAGAACCTGTATCAACCAATCCCAACAAGAAAAACACACAAACAAGCAACAACAAGCAAGAACAAGGGAATCAAAGGCTTAGATTAGCCATGGTCATGCACTCACCTTCTAAAATGAAAATGAACCGTTAACTATCAAATCCCTCCGGTGAAAAGCTATTCTTAGGCGTCACGAAGCTTCCCACAAAAGTTCAGCACGATCGGATCTCAGATGAAACCGCAATACATCCCGAAACTCCCGCTGGTCTCAATCCGCGACTGAGAAGAAACGTCCCACGAAACTGCCGATACCTCCTAGAATATTAATCCAAATTCACTTTTGTAAAAAGGAGAGTGTACGAAAATCTCTTAGCTACAACAAAACACGACCTAGGTCGTTCTCCCACTTAAATATCACGGTTTAATGGTCTTCCCTAAACTAAACCGGTCCAAATCGATTAAAAACTCAATCTGGTCGAACCAGAAAATCAGTGGTGTCGACCGACACCCCCTTGGTGTCGATCGACACCCTCACCCAAAACACTCAAATTGGTTTGCGGGTGTTACAGTTGTGTTTATGTAGACTAACAAAATGTATATTCTACACAATATAGAGTGTGAAAAAAAAATTGTGCAATCACAGTTATGTCTAACCCTAAGGGTATAGGACTTTTATCTCACAACTTCATCTATATGAAGATTTTTATAATAATTGTATTGAGATCATTAAATATTTAGCTATGTATATTTTTAATATAATTTCTCCTCACGTATAGTTATTTCTCCGTTTGTTCCTAAACAAGACTGTTTATTTATATTTATCCATGACTAGTAGTTCTTGTGTTTTTTTTTATTGTAGTTATTTTTTTTTTTGATATGTCTAATTACATATAAATTTTTTCTCCTCATTTCTATCCCAGAAAAATAAAGTTCTTAGGATTTTTAAGGATTTATATACTCTTCCATGTAATCATATATATATATATATGAAACTGATATAATTCGAAGTTTTACCCATATACATAGCCTAAAAGCATTATAGAAAGGAGAAAGAAATTATTTTATTAAATAAATGTCTTTCTTAAAACATCTAATCATACAATATTAAGACATCTATAAGCTTTTGGTAACAGAAACACAATGAACCCACAAATCATCTCTTTTTTTGAAATATTGGGCTTCACGTGAAATCAATCTAGGTCTATCGGCAATATATTTGATAAGTGTATCATGACATTCTTTTCCTTCTGTCACAAGCTCCTTGCAGCAAGCATCCGAGACGACTCCATTCATGAAAACTTGAGCCCTTATATCCAATGCACACTTTGCGGTAATCTTGAGAACACATTAATTCCACAGTGTTTATGGTTCGCTTACTTCTACACCAAATGATGGGATATGTTCACTCATAGTAACAAGGATCGCCACAAGAAACACCAAAGACATGTTAAGTTTTCCCATTTTTATATGTTTTTAAACTTTTAAATTGATTTTTTCTTTTTTGGTGAAGGAAAAAAAAATAACTTTTAGTTTATGTTTTATTCTCCGATTGAATATCCTTACTCTATTTATAGATATGAATGATAGTCTTTAAACATGACATTTACTTAGTGTAACATCCGCGAACCGGATTCTGTGATTTTGAAAGGAGTGTCGATCGACACCCTAGTGGCATCGATCGACACCACTAATTTCTGGGTTCGGCCGGTTTGATTAATTGCCGAATTGGTTCGGTTTGGTTCAATTAAATCCATAATCGTGTTATAAGCGTCTAAGGACGAGTTTAAGGGTTTTTGGGGAGTTATTTGGTCGCCGCTTAGTGAAGAAAGAGAGAAAAGAGAGAGAAACGTTCTTGAGTTTTTTTGGGCTTGTTCTTGGAGATTTTGGAGAGATATGAGGCTGTAGGAGGGTTAGTTGTTGCTGGAAACGAAGGGGGAGCTTCTGGAGGTGTTGTTTTCCACGTTTCTCAATCCAATCTTCCTGTTCTTGAGGTGAGTGCTTGACCATGGTTGATCTAAGCATGAGATCTCTCTTGTTTGTGTGTTTTCTTTGCTGTTTGTGTTGTTTTGTTGCTTGGGTTCGTTGCTTTTGTGATTCCCAGTGATTTCTGAGGTAATTGGGGTGAGTTTGAGACGGATTCGAGATGATTGGGAAGGAGAGTTCGATGTTCGGTTTCGCACAGATCGTGTCTGCAGAGGAGGCATCGATCGACACTAGGAAGCATCGGTCGACACTATTTGGGGTGGCATCGGTCGACACTGTTTAGCATCGGTCGACACCATTGTTTGTAGCATCGATCGACACCGTGAGGCATCGGTCGACACTGGTCTCAGTCGAGACTTGATTCCTGGTTTGATGTATTGTTGTGTGTTGTTTGTTTTGCTTAAACTTGAGGGTCTCATATTGCTTGTGTGTATAACCCAGTAGATGGGAGGACGGCCTCACTAAGTATTTATGATAATACTTACGCATCTCAATTGTTGTTTGTGGTGTGCAGGTATGTGACGTGGAATCATGGCGATGAGGAGGAGGATGAACTAGGGTCTCGTTTGTGTGTTATTGGATTTGTTGGTTATGTTTTTGGAACCTTGGTTAGTGTTATGTTAGGTTGCCGGATAGAATGGTTAGGAATGTTATTGTATTGATGATGTTGTTGGTTTTGTATTATTGGTATGTTTCCGCTGTGCTTAATGTTATTGTTGGTTTAATGTTGAGTTGTGGTTTGGGTTGGTTAATTAAGTAGTATGGGATGCTTAATTATACATTGTATTTAATTGTTAAAAAAAAAAAAAGGGGGTCGGGTTGTTTCACTTAGATACAGTTATTTCTTTTATTACATTTATTAAGCTTTAATTTAGCCATTTGGTTATAGACTTATATATCAAACAATCAAAAGCGTTGATTTGTAAATATTTCCTTTACGTTTTAAAAAATATTAAAAAGACATACTTTAAGAATAATTTTCTACTGTAAATTATATTTTAATTTATATAACCGATTATATGATCTTAAATGCTACCCAAGTTCTTGAACATACTGTTTTGCAATTTAGTAGGCACAAGAGAGTTTCAATTTTTCGAAAGAGAAAATTTTCCCTACCATTATTGGCTTTTAATTTGTGTTTCTCTTATGGATTTTCTGGTTTATTTCGCTAGCCATAAGAGTTTTTAATTTAGTTGTATTTCTGTAGACTAAAAAAATGTATATTCTACACAATATAGAGTGTGAAAAAAAAATTGTGCAATCACAGTTATGTCTAACCCTAAGGCTATAGGACTTTTATCTCACAACTTCATCTATATTAAGATTTTTATAATAATTTTATTGAGATCATTAAATATTTAGCTATGTATATTTTTAATGTAATTTCTCCCCACGTATAGTTATTTCTCCGTTTGTTCCTAAACAAGACTGTCTATTTATATTTATCCATGACTAGTAGTTCTAGTGTTTTTTTTTTATTGTAGTTATTTTTTTTTGATATGTCTAGTTACATATGAATTTTTTTTCTCCTCATTTCTATCCCAGAAGAATAAAGTTCTTAGGATTTTTGAGGGAGTTATATACTTTTCCATGTAATCATATATATATATATATATATATATATATATGAAATTGATATAATTCGAAGTTTTACCCATATATAGAGATTACATAGCCTAAAAGCATTATAGAAAGGAGAAAGAAATAATTTTATTTAAATAACTGTCTTATCTTAAAACATTTAATCATACAATATTAAGGACATCTATAAGGTTTTGGTAACAGAAACACAATGAACCCACAAATCATCTCTTTTTTTGAAATATTGGGCTTCATGTGCAATCAAACTAGGTATATCGGCAATATATTTGATAAGTGTATCATGACATTCTTTTCCTTCTGTCACAAGCTCCTTGCAGCAAGCATCCGAGTAGACTCCATTCGTGAAAACTTGAGCCATTATATCCAATGCACACTTTGTGGTAATCTTGAGAACACATTGATTCCACAGTGACTTTGGTTTCGCTTACTTCTACAGCAAATGATGGGATGTGTTCACTCATCGTAACAAGGATCACCACAAGAAACACAAAGACATGTTAAGTTTTCCCATTTTTATATGTTTTTTAAACTTTTAAATTGATTTTTCTTTTTTGGTCAAGGAAAAAAATAGAACTTTTAGTTTATGTTATATTCTCCGATTGAATATCCTTACTCTATTTATAGATATGAATGATAGTCTTTAAACATGACATTTACTTAGATACAGTTATTTCTTTTATTACATTTATTAAGCTTTAATTAGCCATTTGGTTATAGACTTATATATAAAACAATCAAAAGCGTTGATTTTTAAATATTTCCTTTACCTTTAAAAAATATTAAAAAGACATACTTTTAAAATATTTTTTTACTGTAAATTATATTTCAATTTATATAACCGATTATATGATCTTAAATGCTACCCAAGTTCTTGAACATACTGTTTTGCAATTTAGTAGGCACAAGAGAGTTTTAATATTTTGAAAGAGAAAAATTTCCCTACCATTATTATCTTTGAATTTGTGTTTCTCTTATGGATTTTCTGGTTCATTTCGCTAGCCTTAAGAGTTTTTAATTTAGTTTTGTTTCTGTAGACTAACAAAATGTATATTCTACACAATATAGAGTGTGAAAAAAAAATTGTGCAATCACAGTTATGTCTACCCTAAGGGTATAGGTCTTTTATCTCACAACTTCATCTATATTAAGATTTTTATAATAATTTTATTGAGTACATTAAATATTTAGCTATGTATATTTTTAATGTAATTTCTCCTCACGTATAGTTATTTCTCCGTTTGTTCCTAATCAAGACTGTCTATTTATATTTATCCATGACTAGTAGTTCTACTGTTTTTTTTATTGTAGTTATTTTTTTTATATGTCTAGTTACATATGAATTTTTATTTCTCCTCATTTCTATCCGAGAAGAATAAAGTTCTTAGGATTTTGAGGGAGTTATATACTTCTCCATGTAATCATATATATATATATATATATATATAAATATGAAACGACCAACCCCTTTTTCTTTTTTTAATAATAAATAATAATAATAATAATAGATTAAATAAACTACAACTAGTGATCCCATACCTACTAGCCACCTAACCACATTCACAATCAACAGCGGAATAACAAACCAATAAATATCCAATAAACCAATAACCAATAAAATCATAACCAGTATTAATTTCAATCACAAACTAATGATCCAAATAGCATAAATCAAATAACCAGCAATCCTAAACAATGTTCTAGGACTCAACTCTAGCAACCTAATAGAAGCCAGACAACCAAGCGAACCCCTAGAACATCCTCCTCTTCATCGCCTTGATTCCACGATCACACTTTGCCTTTACATGCACCACAAACACAAATTGAGATGCATGAGTATTTGATAAACACTCAGTGAGGCAATCCTCCCATCTACTGGGCTATACACACAAGCAACAATGATTCCAAAGTTCCACAACAAGCAACAAACAAACACACAAACCAGGAAATCAAACATTGTCTCGCTGGAAGGGAGGTGTCGACCGACACCAGCCTAGTGTCGACCGACACTGGCTCAATGGTGTCGACCGACACTACCCCACAGTGTCGATCGATGCCCAATGGTATCGATCGACACTCCCTCTGCAACTGCGCGCGAAGTCGAGAGTCGAATATCGCTCCCAAATCTCCTCCAAAACGCCCAATACTCAATACCCAAGCCTTATACCTCCTTAGGAACCTGTATCAACCAATCCCAACAAGAAAAAACACACAAACAAGCAACAACAAGGAAGAACAAGGGAATCAAAGGCTTAGATTAGCCATGATCATGAACTCACCTTCTAAAATGAAAATGAACCGTTAACTATCAAATCCCTCCGGTGAAAAGCCATTCCTAGGCGTCACGAAGCTTCCTAAAAATTTTCAGCACGATCAGATCTCAGATAAAACCGCAATCGATCCCGAAACTCCCGCTTGTCTTAAACCGCGACAGAGAAGAAACGCCCCAGAAAACTGCCGATATCTCCTAGAATATTAACCCAAATTCACTTCGGTAAAAAGGAGAGTGTACGAAAATCTCTTAGCTACAACCCTACCAAAACTCAATACCTTCAAAACGATTTGAGTATACAGATCCTCCTTCTCCCAAACCCTGACGATTCTGTTCCTTTTTGATTTGAACACCAAAATCAAGTTTACTCTTCCTTCTCCTCTTTCTCTTTGTTTTCAGCGGCTAGGCAACAACAAAACACGACCTAGGTCGTTCTCCCACTTAATATCACGGTTCAATGGTTTTCCCTAAACAAACCGGTCCAAATCGATTAAAAACTCAATCTGGTCGAACCAGAAAATCAGTGGTGTCGACCGACATCCCCTTGGTGTCGATCGACACCCTCACCCAAAACACTCAAATTGGTTTGCGGGTGTTACAATTCTCCCCCACCAAAACTGGATTCATCCTCGAATCTCGAACAACCATCAGCCAAGGACTCCCGTGCAACCGTCTCCACGGCCCGCACTCCTCCGACTGATCTACAGAAGGTCACCTCTAGGCGATAGGCTCACGCTCCAGGCGTCATTTGCTCTTGACTTTTTGGACTTTCCTTTTACTCATAGGCCTAAAACTTGAGTTTTATTGGCTCCTCATCAGACCTAAGTCTGCATGCCAAATGTTGGCTCCTCATCAGGCTAAAGCCCGCATGCCATAATATATAAGGAAAAGTCCAAACTCGTCTCTCGGGTTGCCACCCTACAGCGCACCCCCGGATCGTCATCCGAAGTCGATATACCAACCATACTCCTGAGCCACAAAGTCTCTGAATATGGCAGTACTAGGAGAACCTAAGTCCCCCAAGAGTCGCGAGCAAACGCTTCTGAACACGTCCGAGTCCTATCCCTATCCAGGTTTCCTTCCCGTGGTTCCGTAGAAACATCTCAATGTCCTACCAACCACATATTCCTTCACTGGAATACCTCATGACCACACAAGGATCATATACACGCCACAAGGGCCGCCACAAAGGCCAAACAAAATGTCCTAAAGAGGACCGCCACCAAGGCCAAACAAATATCCTAAAGAGGACCGCCACCAAGGCCAAACAAATGTCCTAAAGAGGACCGCCACCAAAGCACTCTGGCTAAACAGCCGGCCACAAAGGCCATCTGTCCCGAAGGACCGTCAAAAAGACCATCTGTCCCGAAGGACCGTCACAAAGACACTCTGGCTAAACAGCCCGCCACAAAGGCCATCTGTCCCGAAGGACCGTCAAAAAGACACTCTGGCTAAACAGCCCGCCACAAAGGCCAAACAAATGTCCTAAAAAGGACCGCCACCAAGGCCACACAAATGTCCTAAAAAGGACCGTCACGAAGACACTCTGGCTAAAAAGCCCGTCACAAAGACCATACATTGTCTAAAAAGACCGCCACACACGGGCACACTGACTCAAAAGTCCGCCACTAAGGCCACACACAAGCCCCCTTTAAGGTTCTCCACCGCTAAAATGGACAAATTCTAACTCCCACAAAACTTTCCATATTTAGCACTTTCCATTTTTGGAAACTTTCCACTTTTGGAAACTTCTCCTTCAGGAAACTTTCCTTCACAACCCCGCCTCACGGAAACTTTGTACCCCAACACCACCTCATCTTGTTACTGAGTCGCACAACCAACCACCCCAAGCGACCAAGTAACAAGAGAGATGGGCTGGAATACTCCATTTCCGCTCCAGCCACGGATTACAGATGGGACCAGGCTAAACAAGCTCAAGTCGCGGCTTGCTTCTCATACCACTTCTTGAACCTTGCCTTCATCTTTGCCTCAGGCTCCCAAGTCTGCTCCTCAACACCATCACAGTCCCACAGGACTCTCATCAAAGGAATCTTCTTCTTCCGAAGTTCCTTGATCCTCCTCTCGAGAACCCTCACTGGTCTCGCCTCCACAGTCATGTTAGGCTGAAGATCCTCAGGAATCTTAGCCAACACCTGCTCACCCTCAAGGAGACACTTCCGCAACATCGACACATGGAAAACCTTATGGAATGCATGCATAACCTCAGGTAACTCCAATCTATATGCCACTGGTCCAACCCGCTCAGTCACTCTGAATGGACCCATATACCTCGGACTCAACTTAGTCTCTGACAATGACCTGTTCGGACCCCGCACCATGGTCATCTTGAGGTACACTCTGTCTCCTACCTGAAACTCAAGATCTCTCCTCCTCCTGTCAGCATAACTCCTCTGCCTATCCTGAGCCTCCTTCATGTTCAGCTTGAGAACCCAAATCTTCTCTGAGGTCTCCTGAACAATACTAGCATCAAACATGCTCCTCTCCCCCACCTGAGTCCAGCATAATGGTGTACGACATGGTCTCCCCTACAAAGCCTCATAAGGAGCCATCTTAATACTCACCTGATAACTGTTGTTGTAAGCAAACTCTACCAGGTTCAGGTGATCTGCCCAATGGCCACCCCAATCAACCACACACATCCTCAGCAAATCTTCCAGCGTCTGGATTGTCCTCTCAGACTGTCTATCTGTCTGGGGATGATAAGCTGTACTCATATGCACCTTAGTGCCCATTTCTGCCTGAAATACCTTCCAGAACACCGAAGTGAACTTAGAATCTCTGTCAGACACAATGCTTGCTGGCACCCCATGCAATCTGACTATCTCCCTCACATACTTCTTAGCCAAGACCGCTGCTCCATCAGTCTTCTTAATGGCCAGAAAATGTGCTGACTTAGTCAACCAGTCCACAATGACCCAGATAGCATCAAAGGTCCGTGACACTGGCAATCCTACTACAAAATCCATCGTGATCATATCCCACTTCCACTCTGGAATGGATAGACTCTTTAGTAATCCGCTTGGAACCTTATGCTCAGCCTTCACCAGCTGACACACGTCGCACCTCGCGACCCAACTAGCTACAACCTTCTTCATCCGGACTTAATGATAGTACCTCTTGAGATCACGGTACGTCTTAGTCGCTCCTGAATGAATAGAAAACACGCTCGCATAAGCCTCCCTCAAGATCACCCATCTCAAATCCTCATCCTTGGGCACACAAATCCGACCGCGCACCAAGATAGTACCATTAGCTGAGACCTGATACTCTGAATCAATATCCTTAGAGACATTCACCAGCCCCAAATCCTTCTCCTGAGCCAACCACACCCTGCTCAGAAGATCCGCTCCATAAGCCGCCTCCTAACCCAATGGTTCTCGAGAAACCACACACAAGCTCAACGAACTGATCTCTCCTACCAGAGACTTCATCTCATGGTCCTGTAGTAACCTGTCAAACCAAGGAAACTCCTGATCTTAGTGACATTCTGTTGTCTAGGCCAATCCCTGATAGCCTAAATCTTCTCCAGATCTACAGAAACTCACTCTGCAGAAACAATGTGACCCGGTTCAAACCCCGATAATCAATGCACAACCTGAAACTCCCATCCTTCTTCTTCACAAACAACACCGGCGCTCTCCACTGTGATACACTAGAACGTATGAATCTCTTGCTCCATAAATCCTCTAGTTACTTCTTCAGCTCAACTAAACCAACACTCAAGTATGCCGACATCAACTCGCCCCCCACCTAAATATCAACCCTCTTGTTCGTCCAAGAACCTCTAGTAACTTGCCACTTAGAGAAACTTCCCCAAGGTAACTTATTCCAGAAATAGCTTTTCCACTTGGCAATTCTCCACAGTAAATCATCAATACGAGCGTAATAAAACAAACAAGTACCATACGTTTGCATATTCTGATTCACCGCATCAAATGCTTTGCAGGCAGCTAGCTCAAACCACTTGACTTATTCCCTCCAACAAGATTACCAAAACCTTGAATCTAGCAACCCTGTCCATCTCCAATGAACTTGATCCAGTATCGTCGCAACGATTAGTTTATCCTGCCATGAAGGCTTCTCGTGAACTTATGTATCTGGCAAACATGCCTTTCCCGGCTCAAACCTGCTATAACTCCCCTTCTCGGGACTCCAGCACCACCGGCCTCACAATCCTGGCGCACAGCCAAACATTCATAACCGCTCTGGTCATAAAACCCTGTCCCAAAGGTCAACACATCCAAAACCCGAGATTAAACCACCGTCAATCTCTCGAGGTCTACATTCAATCGTTATGTTTATACTCACGTCCTAGGAATTGCTTGCTCCCAACTCTTCCACTCTTAGGTCGCAACCTTCGAGTCATACCGATCTCACTCTCAGACCAGTGTCTTTGAGTTATACCGTCTCACTCTTGGACCACAATCCTCAAGATCTCGGTATTAGGGGAACTACTCATCCCCTCAGGTGAAAAACATCCCCTCTGCCACTCTCGGAGCCCTCAGCCCCTCAAGCTATCGGTATTCAGGGGAATCACCATCCCCTTAGGAGCAACAATCCTTAACGACTATAAACATCTCTCGACACAACTACCTCCTGTGGTCCGAGTATAACATTGCAATGTTACACATGCCCACTCAACTTATAATATCCAACTAGATTAACTATCAAGCAGAGAAATATCTGCTCCAACTGCATATGTCCACCTATCCGCCTCTCTAGGCCCGATACCTCTTGAGACATAATCTCATACCGGTCATCTACAACCGCTCCATCCTCTTAACATAAGGTGGAAAGTCCTCAACATCCGCAGCCCTCGACTGCACCCCGCCACATGCGGCACAACTGGAGCCTACACTGGTACCCCACTCGGTAACCGCTCCAACAGCACGCCAACAGATCCGCCAAGCGATCATCTCGACCCTGGGCTCCACCTGCTGCAACCCCACACCTGGGTTCCCAGCACCCCCGGCACGCTCACCGGCCAATCCTCTCTGGTCCCTCCTGATACGCTTGCGACCCTCTGACGTACCTCCTCATGGAACTCTGGACCACACACTCGCTGGCCTCGGGACCCGCCCGACAATGACCACGACCACGTCCCCGTCCACGACCAACAACTCAAACATGTTAACCACTGATCTTCCAAGAACAGAGGCTAACAAGCAGAAAACAAATCAATACCACACAAAGAAACATAACAATAACTCACTGTGGAATCTCATTGAAGGCTCGAAGAGGATGTTCTAGGACTCCATTTCGCACACAATTGACTAACTCACATAATCAATCAAGACATGCAATCCCAAACATCACAACAGAAACCTAGTGAACCCAAACCTAGAACCGTAAGGGCTCTGATACCAAAATGAAACGACCGACCCCTTTTTTTTTAATAATAAATAATAATAATAATAATAATAATAATAATAGAATAAATAAACTACAACTAGTGGTCCCATACCCACTAGCCACCTAACCACATTCACAATCAACAGCGGAATAACAAACCAATAAATATCCAATAAACCAATAACCAATAAAATCATAACCAGTATTAATTCCAATCACAAACTAATGATCCAAATAGCATAAATCAAATAACCAGCAATCCTAAACAATGTTCTAGGACTCAACTCTAGCAACCTAACAGAAGCCATACAACCAAGCGAACCACTAGAACATCCTCCTCTTCATCGCCTTGATTCCACGATCACACTTTGCCTTTACCTGCACCACAAACACAAATTGAGATGCATGAGTATTTGATAAACACTCAGTGATGCAATCCTCCCATCTACTGGGCTATACACACAAGCAACAATGATTCCAAAGTTCCACAACAAGCAACAAACAAACACACAAACCAGGAAATCAAACATCGTCTCGCTGGAAGGGAGGTGTCGACCGACACCAGCCTAGTGTCGACCAACACTGACTCAATGGTGTCGACCGACACTACCCCACAGTGTCGATCAATGCCCAATTTGCTGGTGTCGACCGACACCAAGTGGTATCGATCGACACTCCCTCTGCAACTGCGATCCGCGCGAAGTCAAGAGTCGAATCTCGCTCCCAAATCTCCTCCAAAACGCCCAATACTCAATGCCCAAGCCTTATACCTCCTTAGGAACCTGTATCAACCAATCACAACAAGAAAAAACACACAAACAAGCAACAACAAGCAAGAACAAGGGAATCAAAGGGTTAGATTAGCCATGGTCATGCACTCACCTTCTAAAATGAAAATGAACCGTTAACTATCAAATCCCTCCAGTTAAAAGCGATTCCTAGACGTCACGAAGCTTCCCACAAAATTTCACCACGATCAGATCTCAGATGAAACCGCAATCGATCCCGAAACTCCCGCTGGTCTCAA
Source organism: Camelina sativa (assembly GCF_030686135.1). NCBI lineage: Eukaryota > Viridiplantae > Streptophyta > Magnoliopsida > Brassicales > Brassicaceae > Camelina > Camelina sativa. The sequence continues at coordinate 17,150,775 of NC_141899.1, read as the reverse complement.
ACCGCGACAGAGAAGAAACGCCCCACGAAACTGCCGATATCTCCTAGATTATTTACCCAAATTCACTTCTGTAAAAGGGAGAGTGTACGAAAATCTCTTAGCTACAACCCTACCAAAACTCAATACCTTTCAAAACGATTTGAGTATACAGATCCTCCTTCTCCCAAACCCTGACGATTCTGTTCCTTTCTGCTTTGAACACCAAAATCAAGTTTACTCTTCCTTCTCCTCTTTCTCTTTGTTTTCAGCGGCTAGGCAACAACAAAACACGACCTAGGTCGTTTTCCCACTTAAATATCACGGTTTAATGGTTTTCCCTAAACCAAACCGGTCCAAATCGATTAAAAACTCAATCTGGTCGAACCAGAAAATCAGTGGTGTCGACCGACACCTCCTTGGTGTCGATCGACACCCTTACCCAAAACACTCTAATTGGTTTGCGGGTGTTACAATATATATACGAAATTGATATAATTTGAAGTTTTACCCATATATAGAGTTTACATAGCCTAAAAGAATTATAGAAAGGAGAAAAGAAATAATTTTATTTAAATAAATGTCTTATCTTAAAATATTTAATCATACAATATTAAGACATCTATAAGGTTTTGGTAACAGAAACACAATGAACCCACAAATCATCTCTTTTTTTGAAATATTGCGCTTCACGTGCAATCAAACTAGGTCTATCGGCAATATATTTGATAAGTGTATCATGACATTCTTTTCCTTCTGTCACAAGCTCCTTGCAGCAAGCATCCGAGACGACTCCATTCATGAAAACTTGAGCCATTATATCCAATGCACACTTTGCGGTAATCTTGAGAACACATTGATTCCACAGTGACTTTGGTTCGCTTACTTCTACAGCAAATGATGGGATGTGTTCACTCATTGTAACAAGGATCACCACAAGAAACACCAAAGACATGTTAAGTTTTCCCATTTTTATATGTTTTTAAACTTTTAAATTGATTTTTCTTTTTTGGTGAAGGAAAAAAAAGAACTTTTAGTTTGTGTTTTATTCTCCAATTGAATATCCTTACTCTATTTATAGATATGAATGATAGTCTTTAAACATGACATTTACTTAGATACAGTTATTTCTTTTATTACATTTATTAAGCTTTAATTTAGCCATTTGGTTATAGACTTATATATCAAACAATCAAAAGCGTTGATTTGTAAATATTTCCTTTACCTTTAAAAAATATGAAAAAGACATACTTTTAAAATAATTTTCTACTGTAAATTATATTATAATTTATATAACCGATTATATGATCTTAAATGCTACCCAAGTTCTTGAACATACTGTTTTGCACAAGAGAGTTTTAATTTTTCAGAAGAGAAATATTTCCCTACCATTATTGGCTTTGAATTTGTGTTTCTCTTATGGATTTTCTGGTTCGTTTCGCTAGCCTTAAGAGTTTTTAATTTAGTTTTGTTTCTGTAGACTAACAAAATGTAAATTCTACACAATATAGTGTGTGAAAAAAAATTGTGCAATCACAGTTATGTCTAACCCTAAGGGTATAGGTCTTTTATCTCACAACTTCATCTATATTAAGATTTTTATAATAATTTTATTGAGTACATTAAATATTTAGCTATGTATATTTTTAATGTAATTTCTCCTCACGTATAGTTATTTCTCCGTTTGTTCCTAATCAAGACTGTCTATTTATATTTATCCATGACTAGTAGTTCTAGTGTTTTTTTTATTGTTGTTATTTTTTTTTTGATATGTCTAGTTACATATGAATTTTTTTTCTCCTCATTTCTATCCGAGAAGAATAAAGTTCTTAGGATTTTGAGGGAGTTATATACTTTTCCATGTAATCATATATATAAATATATATATATATATATATATATATATATGTAAGAAATTACATTGGATTAAACGGATGGCGATTTTGGCGATCAGTTGCGATTTTTGAATGAGGGGCTTCGGCGAGTTTGGGAGACGGAAAGAGGGTCTTTCCCGTTCTCCGGTGAGGGCTTTTTGTCGGGGTCAGACCGGAAATCTGATCCTGATTTCCGCAACAAAATTTTATCCGGTTCGGGATTTTCACTCCTTTAATGGAGTTGCGATTCGATTGGGATTCAGTGATCTGGTACGGCTGGATAGCATGATTCGATTTGCGGATAGTGGTAGAATCGGATCTGAAGGTTCTCTTTTAATTTCAGATTCTGGTTGGGATATGTTGGTATTAAGAACGGAGCTTACGACAAGGGGAGATTTGGAGTTAGATCTCGGGGTTTCAGGAGTTAATCTTCAGCTGATACGCGATTTGGATGTCGTTTGGGCTCTGATTGCGGAAGTTAGATGTCGATGTTGGTTGATTGGGGTATCTCGGGTTTTATATTCGCGTATCAAGCTTGATTTCGAAGTATTTATCTGGGAACTAGTTTTCTCTCGACATTACTGTCTATCATTTCCTCTTCTCTTGCTTCTCTCTTTCGGTGGTGATTTGCGGTGGTTAGTAGCGGATAGAGCTTGGTTCTTGAGGCTTGTGATTTCTGTGATGTCTCAATCAGAGATTATGAAGGGTAAAGGTACACTGATGCGTACGGAGGTTGTCAAAATATCGAACTCGGTCTTGGCTCAGAGGATACAACAGTTTGATCTCACTCTCATAGGGAGACTGATGAATCCTGGAGTGCAGCGGATTGAGTCTTTGCTATCCACCATGCCCAAGATATGGAAGCTTGAAGACAAAGTGGTGGGAGCTGATTTGGGTCAAGGAACTTTCCAGTTTAACTTTGCGGATGTGGAGGATCTTCAAGGAGTTCTTCAGAATGGTCCTTACCATTTTGACAGTTGGATGCTTTCTTTGGTTAAGTGGGAGCCCATTGTTTCTTCTACTTACCCTTCTGCAATCAACTTTTGGGTGAGAGTTACTGGCATTCCGATGCACCTGTGGGAGGTTGCTACTTTGGAGGCAATTGGGAAGAAAGTTGGTATTATCCGAGACATTGATGAAGAATCTGGGAGTGTATGTGTTACGGTAAATGGGTTCAATCCTATTGTTTTCAACCTGTTGGTGCCGTTTGAATCTGGCAATGAGGTGGTGGTGACTCTAGAGTATGAGAAACTCTCTGGCTATTGTGGGAATTGTCTTCGCCTTACCCACGATGAGAAGGTTTGTCCGGAGCTGATTAAAGTTGGAGGGAGTCACGGGTTTGAGCATCAATCTGACAAGAGAGGTGTTCAGCGACAACAAGGGTTGGGGAATCAAGGGGTTGTACACAATGATGGTGGCTGGGAGAAGCCTAGAAAGGTTGTCAAGAGATCTTTGGATTTCCAAGCTTTTGAGTTTTCTGCTGGGGCGGGTAATTCTGGTTTGTTTCATCAGTCTCGTTACCATGGTCCAGGGAGGGATCAAAAACGATCGTATAGTGCAGTTGCGAGTGGGTCAGGAGATAACCGGGAGACTCTTCGGGGTCAGGGTGGATACATGGGACCGGCTAATTCTTTCCCCCTTAACCGTAAGGGGAAAGGGAAAGCTTGGCCGAAACCGTTGTATAAGGCAAAACGCAGCTTCAGAGAGAGGCAGTCTCAAGGGGTTCTTGGTGTTGATTCTGACATGGTTGATCAAGGAACTACTCAACAGGGTATCGTCATGGAAAGTTCTCCTCCTCATGGGACTGATGCGGATTTGGTTGATCCTGAGTTTGATGAACCGAATGACGATCTTCTTGAGGAGGTTGTTACATTACACGGTAACCAAACAGAAGAGGGTGAGATTGCGCTTGATAAGGAGACTAGGGTTTTGGGAGATTTGGGTTCGGGTGATGCAACCCTCAATGTGGAGGATCCGAAAGGTACTTCTTCATCACCTTTAAAGTTTGATTTGGATGTGAATGTAGTTCAGGCTGCCTTGAAAGAAGTTACTATCTGTCGTAAGGGAATTGAGGGGGCGAAGAGGAATACTTCTCTGCCTAAGAAACAAATTAGGTCGCATGGTTCGATTTTAGCTTCCCCTAGTAAACGTTTGCTAGCTAAAGCTTTATCTAAACCTGCAGGTGAAGGTAACAAACATAATGGGTTGGGAAAACAAGGGAACAAGGCTGTGGATGGCAAACCTGCTGGCATTGGTATAAGACTAGTAAAGACAGGGATGGGGGCTCTCCCGAAACCGCTGGCTAAAACGTGAAGGTCTTAAGTTGGAACTGTCAGGGCATTGGGGTTGATCTGACAGAGAATTATTTGGGTGATTTATGGAGGAAGCATCGACCAGATATTTTATTTTTATCAGAGACTAAGAAATGTTGTTCTTATTTAAAAAAGTTTCAAACAAAATTTGGTTATAATAAATTGTTTTCTGTTGAACCCCGCGGGACTAGTGGGGGTTTGGTTTTATTTTATAAGGATGAAATAAATCTTTCTGTTCTATTTCATAATGATCGTATTATTGATACAAAAGCTGTTTTTTTCTCATCAATCGGTATATTTATCTTTTGTTTATGGTGATCCGGTTCCCCAATACCGCGGAAAAGTGTGGGACAAATTAACGGATATTGGTTCTTTTCGTATTGATCCTTGGTTTATTATTGGAGATTTTAATGAACTAGTTGGTAACCATGAGAAGCAGGGTGGTGCCCTGCGATCAGTTTCTTCCTTCAAGCCTTTTATTTCAATGATTAAGGATTGCGGGATGCTAGAATTTCCTTGTTATGGGGATCAACTATCCTGGCGTGGGAATCGGTGTAACAACCAAGTGATTCGTTGTCGACTTGACCGGGCTTTGGGTAATGAGGACTGGCACGCCCTCTACCCCAATTCGAAAGTAGAGTATCTGGAGATGATTGGTTCTGATCATAGTCCAATTTTAGCAACTTGCTTGACGGCAACCCGGAGACGTCAGAGACAATTTCGGTTTGATAAGTGGTGGATGGGTAAGGAGGGCTTGGCTGGAGCGGTTGAGTCTGGATGGAATCGGACCCGGAATTTTAGGATCCCGGGTTTTGTTGATAAATTAAGGAACTGTAGGAATTCGATTTCCTGGTGGAGGAAAAATAATGTCAGTACTGGTCCATCACTCATCTCTTCTTTGAAGACTGCTCTGCATGATGCGAAGATGGACGACTCGGTTTCGCTGGAAGATATTCGGGGAATTGAGAGGAAATTGAAAAAGGCATATCGGGATGAGGAGATTTATTGGCAACAGAAGAGTAGGAACTTTTGGCTCAGGGTTGGGGACAAAAACACTTCATATTTTCATGCATCTACTAAACAAAGACGGGTTCGGAATAGGATAATTGGTTTATTTGGTGCAAATAACGTTTGGGATGAGTCAGCGTTGGGTATGGAACATATAGCTACATCATATTTTGAGGAGTTGTTTAAGAAATCCGATGGTGGAGGTATTGCAGAAATGCTACAGGCAATAGATCCAATTGTTACGGCAGGAATGAACAGAGATCTCATTAGAGATATCTCGGAAAAGGAAGTTAGACAAGCTCTATTTGCTATGCATCCGGAGAAATGTCCAGGTCCTGACGGAATGACGGCTTTGTTCTTCCAAAGATTCTGGTCTTCTCTCAAAGGGGACTTAGTGGCTTTAATTAAAGATTTTTTTCGCACAGGCAGGTTTGATCCGCTTTTAAATGAGACCAATATTTGCCTCATTCCTAAAGTGGATCGGCCACAGCGGATGGCGGAGTTTAGACCTATAAGTCTATGTAATGTGAGCTATAAGATTATTTCTAAAGTGTTGTGCTTCCGTCTAAAACGTCTTTTGCCCCGTTTGGTCTCTGAAACTCAATCAGCATTTGTATCTGGACGATTAATTACTGATAATATTCTAGTGGCTCAAGAGATGTTTCACGGTTTAAATACAAATAAAAGGTGTAATTCGGAATTTTTGGCTTTTAAAACCGATATGAGTAAGGCATATGATCGGGTAGAATGGGACTTTCTGGAGGCGGTTTTGGACAAGTTAGGTTTCGATAGGAGATGGATTTCGTGGATTATGTGGTGTGTATCATCAGTGTCATATCAAGTTCTTCTGAATGGACAGCCAAGAGGTTTTATTAGACCACAGAGGGGGTTACGACAAGGGGACCCTCTTTCACCATACTTATTCATTCTTTGCACGGAGGTTTTGATTGCTAATATAAAGCAGGCTGAAAGAGCGGAAAAGTTGACGGGCATTACCATTGCCCGTGGTAGTCCTACTATCTCGCACCTGCTGTTTGCGGATGATAGTCTGTTCTTCTGCAAAGCTACTGATCAGGAATGTAGGACGGTTATGGAGATAATGGGGTCTTATGGCAGAGCCTCAGGTCAAGAGGTCAATCTGGCAAAATCATCTATTATGTTTGGCAAAAAGGTTACTCCGGAGATTCGCTCCCGGATAAAGTCAGTTATTGGGATTTCTACGGAGGGTGGTATGGGCTCTTACTTGGGTATTCCTGAGAACCTTCAAGGTTCGAAAACTAAGGTTTTTAGCTATGTTAAGGATCGGCTAGATGATCGTGTAAATGGCTGGTCTGCCAAATGTTTGTCGAAGGGTGGCAAGGAAATTATGATTAAATCCGTGGCGTTGGCTTTACCTACCCATGTTATGTCGTGTTTTAAGCTTCCTCAGGAACTAACATCTAAATTGACAAGTGCAATTTCCACTTTCTGGTGGAAATCAAATGATAAAGCTCGTGGTATGCATTGGGTTGCGTGGGATAAATTATGTGCAGATAAAGCTGAAGGGGGACTGGGTTTCCGAGCTCTAGAACAATTTAATGAGGCTATGTTGGCCAAACAATTTTACCGTCTCATTCACTACCCACAGTCTTTAATGGCTCGGGTGATGAAAAGTCGATATTTCAGGAACAAACACCCTCTTATGGCACAAAAACCATATAATCCGTCCTTTGCTTGGAGAAGTATTTATTCCATTAAGGGTTTGGTGGAGCAGGGGGCTCATTGGGCGGTAGGCTCTGGCCATTCCATTTCGGTTTGGCGAGATCCATGGATACCGGATGTTTGCCCTAGACCAGCGAATGGTCGAGGGAGGTTATGGCTCCCCAGTTTAATGGTTAATCATTTAATTAACCCGGAGACTAAGGATTGGCATTTACCTACTTTGGAGGAGTTTTTCGATCCGGGGGATATTCAACTAATTCGGAGTATGCCAGTTAGTAGAACTACTCAACCGGATAGATTAATATGGCATTATACTAAATCGGGGAAATATTCAGTCAGATCGGGATACCGATTGGCTAGGGAATTATTAAAGGATGTTGAATTTGGGCCGACGTGTATGGCTTTACGGGCTCATTCTTGGAAACTTGATGTACCCTCCAAAATCCAACATTTTTTCTGGCAGATTGGCTCGGGTACTCTACCTGTGTTGGAGCGTCTTGCATATCGGGGTGTTCGGTGTGATACCGTGTGTAAGAGATGCGATTCGGCGGTGGAAACTATAAACCATGCGCTCTTTGAGTGTCCTAGGTCTCGATGTATTTGGGAGGTGTCGCCTTTACGGCTGGATCAAGGGGGCTTTCCATACACATCGATTTATGCGAATTTAGATTTCATTTTTTGGCGGGCATCTTCGCAATCTGGGGCTTCGGATGTGGGCATTCAACTTCCCTGGATTATTTGGTCCATTTGGAAAGATAGGAATAAAAAGGTTTTCTAGGGTATTGAGGGTGAACCTCTAGGGATTTTGAATCAGGCGACTACGGATAAATTATTGTGGGAGGAGGCCAAATCTTACTCAGTGAATTATCTGGTCCCCCCGTCTTTTACGGAGGATAGGGGATCCTCTCCCCGATGCCAAGTGGATGGTTCTTGGAAAAGTACAGACCCCTACCAGGGTTTGGGCTGGTGGTGCTGCAGTGGAGAGCTTACAACAATCCTGTTGGGAGCACGGAGTCATCGTCGGAGTCCTTCTCCTCTACATGCAGAACTACAAGCGTTGATCTGGGCTATGGAGTCTTTACTGGTGGCTGGAGTCGATTGTCAGGTTTTTGAGACGGATAGTGTGGAGCTAACGGCGATGGTGCAGGCACCGGAAGACTGGCCGACTTTCTCTAATCTGCTGGAGGATTTCTCATTGCTTCGAAGTTCCTTTCCCTCCTTCTCCCTCTCCAGGATTCCTCGCGATGACAATGTCAGGGCCGATTGTCTTTAAACATGACATTTACTTAGACACAGTTATTTCTTTTATTACATTTATTAAGCTTTAATTTAGCCATTTGGTTATAGACTTATATATCAAACAATCAAAAGCGTTGATTTGTAAATATTTCCTTTACCTTTAAAAAATATTAAAAAGACATACTTTTAAAATAATTTTCTACTGTAAATTATATTATAATTTATATAACCGATTATATGATCTTAAATGCTACCCAAGTTCTTGAACATACTGTTTTCCAATTTAGTAGGCACAAGAGAGTTTAATTTTTCGAAAGAGAAAATTTTCCCTACCATTATTGGCTTTGAATTTGTGTTTCTCTTATGGATTTTCTGGTTCATTTCACTAGCCGTAAGAGTTTTTAATTTAGTTTTGTTTCTGTAGACTAACAAAATGTATATTCTACACAATATAGTGTGTGAAAAAAAAAATGTGCAAACACAGTTATGTCTAACCCTAAGGGTATTGGACTTTTATCTCACAACTTCATCTATATTAAGATTTTTATAATAATTTTATTGAGATCATTAAATATTTAGCTATGTATATTTTTAATGTAATTTCTCCTCACGTATAGTTATTTCTCCGTTTGTTCCTAAACAAGACTGTCTATTTATATTTATCCATGACTAGTAGTTCTAGTGTTTTTTTTTATTGTAGTTATTTTTTTTTGATATGTCTAGTTACAGATGAATTTTTTTCTCCTCATTTCTATCCGAGAAGAATAAAGTTCTTAGGATTTTGAGGGAGTTATATACTTTTCCATGTAATCATATATATATATATATATGAAATTGATATAATTCGAAGTTTTAGCCATATATATATATATATGAAATTGGTATAATTCGAAGTTTTAGCCATATATAGAGTTTACATAGCCTAAAAGTATTATAAAAAGGAGAAAGAAATAATTTTATTTAAATAAATGTCTTATCTTAAAACATTTAATCATACAATATTGAGACATCTATAAGGTTTTGGTAACAGAAACACAATGAACCCACAAATCATCTCTTTTTTTGAAATATTGGGCTTCACGTGCAATCAAACTAGGTCTATCGGCAATATATTTGACAAGTGTATCATGACATTCTTTTCCTTCTGTCAGAAGCTCCTTGCAGCAAGCATCCAAGACGACTCCATTCATGAAAACTTGAGCCATTATATCCAATGCACACTTTGCGGTAATCTTGAGAACACATTTATTCCACAGTGACTTTGGTTCGCTTACTTCTACAGCAAATGATGGGATGTGTTCACTCATTGTAACAAGGATCACCACAAGAAACACCAAAGACATGTTAAGTTTTCCCATTTTTATATGTTTTTAAACTTTTAAATTGATTTTTCTTTTTTGGTGAATGAAAAAAAAAAGAACTTTTAGTTTATGTTTTATTCTCCGATTGAATATCCTTATTCTATTTATAGATATGAATGATAGTCTTTAAACATGACATTTACTTAGATACAGTTATTTCTTTTATTACATTTATTAAGCTTTAATTTAGCTATTTGGTTATAGACTTATATATCAAACAATCAAAAGCGTTGATTTGTTAATATTTCCTTTACCTTTAAAAAATATTAAAAAGACATACTTTTAAAATAATTTTCTACTGTAAATTATATTTTAATTTATATCACCGATTATATGATCTTAAATGCTACCCAAGTTCTTGAACATACTGTTTTGCAATTTAGTAGGCACAAGAGAGTTTCAATTTTTCGAAAGAGAAAATTTTCCCTACCATTATTGGCTTTGAATTTGTGTTTCTCTTATGGACTTTCTGGTTCATTTCGCTAGCCATAAGAGTTTTTAATTTAATTTTGTTTCTGTAGACTAACAAAATGTATATTCTACACAATATAGAGTGTGAAAAAAAAATTGTGCAATCAAAGTTATGTCTAACCCTAAGGGTATAGGTCTTTTATCTCACAACTTCATCTATATTAAGATTTTTATAATAATTTTATTGAGTACATTAAATATTTAGCTATGTATATTTTTAATGTAATTTCTCCTCACGTATAGTTATTTCTCCGTTTGTTCCTAATCAAGACTGTCTATTTATATTTATCCATGACTAGTAGTTCTACTGTTTTTTTTATTGTAGTTATTTTTTTTTTATATGTATAGTTACATATGAATTTTTATTTCTCCTCATTTCTATCCGAGAAGAATAAAGTTCTTAGGATTTTGAGGGAGTTATATACTTTTCCATGTAATCATATATATATATATATATATGAAATTGATATAATTCGAAGTTTTACCCATATATAGAGTTTACATAGCCTAAAAGCATTATAGAAAGGAGAAAAGAAATAATTTTATTTAAATAAATGTCTTATCTTAAAATATTTAATCATACAATATTAAGACATCTATAAGGTTTTGGTAACAGAAACACAATGAACCCACAAATCATCTCTTTTTTTGAAATATTGGGCTTCACGTGCAATCAAACTAGGTCTATTGGCAATATATTTGATAAGTGTATCATGACATTCTTTTCCTTCGGTCACAAGCTCCTTGCAGCAAGCATCCGAGACGACTCCATTCATGAAAACTTGAGCCATTATATCCAATGCACACTTTGCGGTAATCTTGAGAACACATTGATTCCACAGTGACTTTGGTTCGCTTACTTCTACATCAAATGATGGGATGTGTTCACTCATTGTAACAAGGATCACCACAAGAAACACCAAAGACATGTTAAGTTTTCCTATTTTTATATGTTTTTAAACTTTTAAATTGATTTTTCTTTTTTGGTGAAGGAAAAAAAAGAACTTTTAGTTTGTGTATTATATTTTAATTTATATAACCGATTATATGATCTTAAATGCTACCCAAGTTCTTGAACATACTGTTATCCAATTTAGTAGGCACAAGAGAGTTTCAATTTTTCGAAAGAGAAATTTTTTCCTACCATTATTGGCTTTGAATTTGTGTTTCTCTTATGGATTTTCTGGTTGATTTCGCTAGCCTTAAGAGTTTTTAATTTAGTTTTGTTTCTGTAGACTAACAAAATGTATATTCTACACAATATAGAGTGTGAAAAAAAAATTGTGCAATCACAGTTATGTCTAACCCTAAGGGTATAGGACTTTTATCTCACAACTTCATCTATATTAAGATTTTTATAATAATTTTATTGAGATCATTAAATATTTAGCTATGTATATTTTTAATGTACTTTCTCCTCACGTATAGTTATTTCTCCGTTTGTTCCTAAACAAGACTGTGTATTTATATTTATCCATGACTAGTAGTTCTAGTGTTTTTTTTTTATTGTAGTTATTTTTTTTTGATATGTCTAGTTACATATGAATTTTTTTCTCCTCGTTTCTATCCGAGAAGAATAAAGTTCTTAGGATTTTGAGGGAGTTATATACTTTTCCATGTAATCATGAAACAACCCTTCCCGTTTTTTTTTTTATATACCTTAATTTACTAGTGGTCCCATACTGTAACACCCGCAAACCAATTTTTGGTATTTTGGTAAGGGTGTCGATCGACACCTTCTAGTGAGGCATCGATCGACACCAGTTGTGGCCGGTTTGGTCGGTTCAATTTTAATTTTCGGTTTGCGTGGTTGGTTTAGGGAACCCCTAAATCGAGTGTAAAAGAGGGGAAACGACCTAGGGTCGTGTTTTTGGTGTTATTTGGCCGCTTTTAGAGAAAAAGAAAGAGAGAGAAGTGTTCTTGAGCTTTTGGGAAGAGATTGAGAGATTCCTTGCTGTTCTTGGGAGATCTAAGGCTGGGAAGGTGTTAGAAGCTTGTTAGGAGTGAAGGAATTCGTTCTTGTTGGTCAGAATCTTCTTGAAAGAGGTGAGTGCATGACCATGGCTTATCTAAGCTAAGATCTCTAGAGTTTATGTGATTTGGTGCTTATGTGGTTGTTTCTTTGAGTTCTCTATGGTATTTCGTCGCTGTTTTGGCTGGGTTTGGCTTCTGGGAGTGCAAGGAGCGGATTGGAGAAGATTGGAGGCGAGATTCGGAGTTTTTGATCGAAGGAAATCGCTGCTCGGCAACGGTGTCGGTCGACACCAGTTGGGGTGTCGGTCGACACCAACGCGAGGACGGTTCGGGACTTTGGCGAGTGTCGATCGATGCCATGTGGAGGTGTCGGTCGACACAAACTAGATTTTTAGGGAGTGTTGGGCAGGGTGTCGGTCGACACCAGTATGGTGTCGGTCGACGCCAGATTGTCAGTGTCGATCGACACCAGATGGTGTTGGTCGACACCCTTCTTTCAGCTACGATGGATCGTTGTATGCTTTGTATATTGCCTGGTTTGTTTTATTGATTGTTGTTTGTGGCATGCAGAGATCTTATTGCTTGTGTGTTTAGCCCAGTAGATGGGAGGATTGCCTCACTGATTGTTTATCAAATACTCATGCATCTCAATTTGTGTTTGTGGTGCAGGTAAAGGCAAAGTGTGATCGTGGAATCAAGGCAATGAAGAGGAGGATGTTCTAGGGACTCGATTGGATGTTGTCTGGCATTGCTAGGTTGCTAGAGTTGGGTCATTAGAAACATTGCTAGGTTGCTGGTTCCTTGTTTCTTGTTGTTTGGTATTGGGATATTGTCTTTGCTATAATATTGGTTGTTATTGGTTATTATTGGTTATTTATTGGATATTGATTATGTTATTCTGCTGTTGAATGTGATTGTGGTTAGGGGGCTAGTGGGTATAGGACCACTAGCTGTAGTTTATTATATTATATTTATTATTTGAAAAAAAAAAGGTCGGTCGTTTCATTTTGGTATAAGAGCCCTTACGGTTCTAGGTTTGGGTTCACTAGGTTTCTGTTGTAGATGTTTGGGATTGCATGTCTTGATTGATTATGTGAGTTAGTCAATTGTGTGTGGCATGGAGTCCTAGAACATCCTCTTCGAGCCGAGTGTGTGATTCCACGGTGAGTTTATGTTTCTGTGTTATAATAGAAATTGTTTGCTTAGCCTTCTGTTCATGGTAGTGCAGATGGTTAGAGAGGATGCTGTGGCTGGTCGAGGTCGTGGACGCGGACGTGGTCGTGGACGCGGACGTGGTCGTGGACGCGGACGTGGTCGTGGTAGGGGCAGAGTCCCAGTGGTTAGTGAGACCGAGGACCAGAGTGTGACAGCTGAGGGGGTTGGCGAGTCGCAGGGTGTTCCGGGGGATTCTGTGAGTGTGGCAGGAGGGGGCGGTGTGGATGCTCCAGTGGCCGGTGATGCTAGGGTCCCGGGTGTGGGAGTCCCAGCGGGTGGAATCCCTGGTACTGACTTTGCGGCTCTGCTAGCAGAGGTGTTGGCGCGGTTACCACCAGTGGTACCGGCTCAGGCTCAGGTAGTGCCACCAGTGGTGGCGGAGGAGTGGCAGCCAGTGGCTGCGGATGTGGGGGTTCATGCTCATTATCTCAGCATGTTGATAGAGATGGGTCCGTTGCGTACTGAGCAGTTTTCGGGAGGTGTAGATCCTACTGCTGCGGATGCGTGGAGGACGAGAGTGGAGCGTAACTTCCATACTCTAAGATGTCCTGAGGAGTTCTGGGTGGACATAGGGGTCTACTTTTTGAGTGGTGATGCTGAGTTGTGGTGGAGATCTGTGGCTGCTAGGAGGGTGCAGCGGGAGATGACTTCGGCTGACTTCGTTTTGGAGTCCAACCGCAAGTATTTTCCTAGAGAGGCATTGGATCGTTTGGAGGTGCAGTTCCTCCAGTTGTCTCAGGGGACACGGTCAGTGCGGGAGCTGGACTTGGAGTTCAGTCGACTTCTTTGTTATGGAGGTCGGGCTATGGAGCCTGAGGAGGCTCAGATCAGGAGGTTCTTGAGGGCTCTACGTGATGATTTGAGAGTTCATTGTAGAGGGCGGAGTTTTGCTACGCGTGCAGAGCTGGTTGAGACTGCAGCAGAGATTGAGGAGGATATCCGGGCACAGTCAGTGTCGGCTACTCCAGTGGCTCAGTCTAGTAGGGCTCAGCAGCAGGGTGGTTCGAGCAGGGGCGGTAAGCCTGCACAGGGAACCAAGAGGAAGTGGGAGGCTACGCAGACACAGAGTGGTGCGAGTTGCTTCAAGTGTGGGAGCAAGGATCATAAGATTGCTAACTGTCCCAAGAGGAGTGCTCCGACGGTAGGGCCTCGAGTATGTTATCATTGCAGGGAGCCAGGGCACATCAGGCCTTTGTGTCCCAAGTTGCAGCCGGCAGCAGTGGCAGCGTTGCAGCAGGTGCAGCCTGGAGGTCAGCAGGTAGCACGGATTGAGCAGGCGCCACGGGTTTACACGACAGCAGAGGCTGGTGGAACTAGTGCCGGAGCGATCACAGGTATAATTTCTGGTACTTAATCTTTGTGAATTTTAGTAGGGTCAGATTTCATGTTCTTGTGATAAAGTGTTACGTTCTCAACACATGAGGTTTGTGTAGGGACCTTGTTGGTGGGCGGGTTTAAGTCCCACGTTATGTTTGATTCTGGAGCTTCGCATAGCTTCATTACTCCAGAGTGTGCAGAGTGTGCGGGGATCAGCGGGGATCCTGGAGAGCGTACAGGAGTTGTTAGAGTTGCGGGAGGCATGTTCCTGAGAGTTATTGGACGAGCTAGAGGAATTGATATTCAGATCGCAGGAGAGTCATGGCCAGCTGATTTGCTTATCAGTCCAGTGGAGCTGTATGATGTTATTCTCGGGATGGATTGGATGCATCGGCATATGGTGCATTTGGATTGCTATCGGGGTAGAGTGGAGTTTGAGCGTCCAGGAGGGAAGTTGGTTTTTCAGGGTATTAGACCGACTTCAGGGAGTCTCGTGATCTCAGCCATTCAGGCTGGGAAGATGATCGAGAAGGGTCGTGAGGCTTATTTGGTTACTATATCTATGCCAGAGTCAGTGGGGAAGTCTACGGTTAGCGGTATTCCGGTAGTGGTGGAGTTTGAGGATGTGTTTCAGCCTTTGCACGGATTACCACCATCTCGGTCGGATCCTTTTACCATTGAACTGGAACCGGGGACGACACCGTTATCCAAGGCTCCTTACAGAATGGCTCCAGCAGAGATGGCAGAGCTGAAGAAGCAGCTAGAGGATCTGTTGAGTAAGGGATTCGTCCGTCCTAGTGTATCACCGTGGGGAGCGCCGGTGTTGTTTGTGAAGAAGAAGGATGGGAGTTTCAGGTTGTGTATCGACTATCGGGGTTTGAACCGGGTCACTGTGAAGAACAAGTATCCTCTTCCTAGGATTGATGAGTTGTTGGATCAGTTGAGGGGTGCTACTTGGTTCTCTAAGGTAGATCTGGCGCCGGGTTATCATCAGATACCGATAGATGAGGCGGATGTGAGGAAGACTGCTTCCAGGACGAGGTATGGGCATTATGAGTTTGTGGTTATGCCCTTCGGGTTGACTAACGCGCCAGCAGCGTTTATGAGATTGATGAACAGTGTGTTTCAGGAGTTTCTGGATGTATCTGTCATCATTTTCATCGACGATATCCTGGTTTATTCTAAGAGTCCTGAGGAGCATGCAGTGCATTTGAGGGCAGTTATGGAGAAGCTGCGGGAGCAGACGTTGTTTGCCAAGTTGAGCAAGTGTAGTTTTTGGCAGCTTGAGATGGGTTTTCTGGGTCACATTGTTTCTGCAGAGGGGGTTTCTGTAGATCCAGAGAAGATTCAGGCTATCAGGGATTGGCCTAGACCGCAGAATGCCACAGAGATCAGAAGTTTCCTTGGATTGGCAGGTTACTACAGGAGATTTGTGCAGGGGTTTGCAAGCAGAGCACATCCTATGACTAAGTTGACAGGGAAGGATGTTCCTTTTGTCTGGTCAGAAGAGTGTGAGGAAGGCTTTGCAAGCCTGAAGGAGATGTTGACTATTGCGCCAGTGTTGGCTTTGCCTGAGCAGGGAGAACCCTATGTGGTTTATACAGATGCATCTAGAGTGGGGTTGGGTTGTGTTGTGATGCAGCATGGGAAGGTGATTGCTTATGCTTCGCGGCAGTTGCGGGTGCATGAAGGCAACTATCCTACTCATGATTTGGAGATGGATGCTGTAGTTTTTGCCCTGAAGATTTGGAGATCTTATCTTTATGGTGCAAAGGTACAGGTGTTTACAGATCATAAGAGCCTGAAGTATATATTCACTCAGCCTGAGCTGAATTTGAGGCAGAGGCGGTGGATGGAGCTTGTGGCAGATTATGATTTGGAGATAGCCTATCATCCTGGTAAGGCTAACACGGTTGCAGATGCTCTGAGTCGGAAGAGGGTAGCTTCGGCTCAGGAGCAGGAGATGGAGTCTCTAGTAGGGGAGATCAGTGCTTTGAGCTTATGTGCTGTTTCACAGGAACCGTTGGGTTTGGAAGCAGTAGATAGAGCAGATCTTCTGAGTAGAGTGCAGTTGGCTCAGGAGAAGGATTTGGGGCTGGTGAATGCCTCTAAGGATGTGGATTCAGAGTATCTGGTCTCAGATAATGGTACTATCTTGGTGCACGGTCGTGTGTGTGTGCCCAAGGATGAGGAGTTGAGACAGGAGATTCTGAGAGAGGCTCATGCGAGCAAGTTATCCATTCATCCAGGAGCGACTAAGATGTACCGTGACCTCAAGAGGTACTATCATTGGGTCGGGATGAAGAAGGATGTGGCTAGTTGGGTTTCGAGGTGTGATGTGTGTCAGCTAGTGAAGGCTGAGCATCAAGTTCCTGGTGGGTTACTGAAGAGTTTACCCATTCCTGAGTGGAAGTGGGATATGATCACCATGGATTTTGTGGTAGGATTGCCAGTGTCACGGACCTTTGATGCTATTTGGGTCATTGTGGACCGGTTGACTAAGTCTGCACATTTTCTGGCCATTAAGAAGACTGATGGAGCAGCGGTCTTGTCTAAGAAGTATGTGAGGGAGATAGTCAGATTGCATGGGGTGCCAGCGAGCATTGTGTCTGATAGGGATTCTAAGTTCACTTCGGTGTTCTGGAAGGCATTTTAGGCAGAGATGAGCACTAAGGTGCATATGAGTACAGCTTATCATCCCCAAACTGATGGACAGTCAGAGAGGACGATCCAGACACTGGAGGATTTGCTGAGGATGTGTGTGTTGGATTGGGGTGGCCATTGGGTAGATCACCTGAACCTGGTAGAGTTTGCTTACAACAACAGCTATCAGGCGAGTATTAAGATGGCTCCTTATGAGGCTTTGTATGGGAGGCCATGTCGTACACCATTATGCTGGACTCAGGTGGGGGAGAGGAGCATGTTTGGTGCTAGTTTTGTTCAGGAGACCTCAGAGAAGATTCAGGTTCTCAAGCTGAACATGAAGGAGGCTCAGGATAGGCAGAGGAGTTATGCAGATAGGAGGAGGAGAGATCTTGAGTTTCAGGTAGGAGACAGAGTGTACCTCAAGATGGCCATGTTGCGGGGTCCGAACAGGTCATTGTCAGAGACTAAGTTGAGTCCGAGGTATATGGGTCCATTCAGAGTGATTGAGCGGGTTGGACCAGTGGCATATAGATTGGAGTTACCTGAGGTGATGCATGCATTCCATAAGGTTTTCGATGTGTCTATGTTGCGGAAGTGTCTCCGTGAGAGAGAGGAGGTGTTGGCTAAGATTCCTGAGGATCTTCAGCCTAACATGACATTGGAGGCGAGACCAGTGAGGGTTCTCGAGAGGAGGATCAAGGAACTTCGGAAGAAGAAGATTTCTTTGATGAGAGTCCTGTGGGACTGTGATGGTGTTGAGGAGCAGACTTGGGAGCCTGAGGCAAAGATGAAGGCAAGGTTCAAGAAGTGGTATGAGAAGGAAGCCGCGACTTGAGCTTGTTTAGCCTGGTCCCATCTGTAATCCGTGGCTGGAGCGGGAATGGAGTATTCCAGCCCATCTCTCTTGTTACTCGGTCGCTTGGGGTGGTTGGTTGTGCGACTCAGTAACAAGATGAGGTGGTGTTCGGGGTACAAAGTTTCCGTGAGGCGGGGTTTTGGAAGAAGTTTCCTGGAATAGAAGTTTCCAAAAGTGGAAAGTTTCCAAAAATGGAAAGTGCTAAATATGGAAAGTTTTCCGGGAGTTGGAATTTGTCCATTTTAGCGGTGGAGAGCCTTGGAGGGGCTTGTGTGGCCTTAGTGGCAGACTTTTGAGTCAGTGTGCCAGTGTGTGGCGGTATTTCTTTTGTTATGGATAGGGATAGGGATAGGGCTCAGACGTGTTCAGAATTGTTTGCTCGCGACTCTTGGGGGACTTAGGTTCTCCTAGTACTACCATATTCAGAGACTTTGTGGCTCGGGAGTATGGTTGGTAAATCGACTTCGGATGACGATCCGGGGGGGCGCTGTAGGGTGGCAACCCGAGAGACGAGTTTGGACTTTTCCTTAGATATTTTGGCATGCAGACTTAGGTCTGATGAGGAGCCAATAAAAACTCAAGGTTTAGGCCTAGGAGTAAAGGAAAGTCCAAAAAGTCAAGAGCAAATAACGCCTGGAACGTGAGTCTATCGCCTAGAGGTGACCTTCTGTAGATCGGTCGGGAGGAGTGCGGGCCGTGGAGACGGTTGCACGGGAGTCCTTAACTGATAGTTGTTCGAGATTAGAGGACGAATCTAGATTGGTGGGGGAGAATTGTAACACCCGCAAACCAATTTTTGGTATTTTGGTAAGGGTGTCGATCGACACCTTCTAGTGAGGCATCGATCGACACCAGTTGTGGCCGTTTGGTCGGTTCAATTTTAATTTTCCGGTTTGCGTGGTTGGTTTAGGGGAATCCCTAAATCGAGTGTAAAAGAGGGGGAAATGACCTAGGGTCGTGTTTTTTGTGTTATTTGGCCGCTTTTAGAGAAAAAGAAAGAGAGAAAAGTGTTCTTGAGCTTTTGGGAAGAGATTGAGAGATTCCTTGCTGTTCTTGGGAGATCTAAGGCTGGGAAGGTGTTAGAAGCTTGCTAGGAGTGAGGGAATTCGTTCATGTTGGTCAGAATCTTCTTGAAAGAGGTGAGTGCATGACCATGGCTTATCTAAGCTAAGATCTCTAGAGTTTATGTGATATGGTGCTTATGTGGTTGTTTCTTTGAGTTCTCTATGGTATTTCGTCGCTGTTTTGGCTAGGTTTGGCTTCTGGGAGTGCAAGGAGCAGATCGGAGAAGATTGGAGGCGAGATTCGGAGTTTTTGATCGAAGGAAATCGCTGCTCGGCAACGGTGTCGGTCGACACCAGTTGGGGTGTCGGTCGACACCAACACGAGGACGGTTCGGGACTTTGGTGAGTGTCGATCGATGCCATGTGGAGGTGTCGGTCGACACAAACTAGGGTTTTCAGGAGTGTCGGGCAGGGTATCGGTCGACACCAGTATGGTGTCGTCGACGCCAGATTGTCAGTGTCGATCGACACCATCTGGTGTCGGTCGACACCCTTCTTCAGCTACGATGGATCGTTGTATGCTTTGTATATTGCCTGGTTTGTTTTATTGATTGTTGTTTGTGGCATGCAGAGATCTTATTGCTTGTGTGTATAGCCCAGTAGATTGGAGGATTGCCTCACTGAGTGTTTATCAAATACTCATGCATCTCAATTTGTGTTTGTGGTGCAGGTAAAGCAAAGTGTGATCGTGGAATCAAGGCAATGAAGAGGAGGATGTTCTAGGGACTCGATTGGATGTTGTCTGGCAATTCTAGGTTGGTAGAGTTGGGTCATTAGAAACATTGCTAGGTTGCTGGTTCTTTGTTTCTTGTTGTTTGGTATTGAGATATTGTCTTTGCTATAATATTGGTTATTATTGGTTATTATTGGTTATTTATTGGATATTGATTATGTTATTCCGCTGTTGAATGTGATTGTGGTTAGGTGGCTAGTGGGTATGGGACCACTAACATCCTAACAACGATCAATAACCGCGGATAACCAAATAAAACAATTCCATTAATCCAATAAAATTCCAACATAAATAATCCAATAACCAATAAACACCATAATCCAAACAAAGAAATACCCAAAAGCTAACATCCTACAATGTTCATATGACTTAATCTAGCAACCTAACAACAGCTAGACCACAATCAATCAAGCCTCTAGAACATCCTCCTCCTCATTGCCTTTGATTCCACGATCACACCTTTGCCTTTACCTGCACACCACAAACAACAATTGAGATACGTAAGTATTATCATAAATACTTAGTGAGGCCGTCCTCCCATCTACTGGGTTATACACACAAGCATATGAGACTCCCAAGTCAATACATCAAACCAGGAAAACAAGACTCGGCAGGTACTAGTGTCGACCGATGCTAACTCGGTGTCGACCGATGCTACAGGAACTGGGTGCCGACCGATGCTGAATGGTGCCGATCGATGCTACTCAAGACGGTGCCGATCGATGCCCCTCAAGAGTGGTATCGATCGATACCTCTTCTGCAGACACGATCCGCGCGAAACTCAGCGACGAACTCCGATTCCAATCAACACAAATTCGACTCCAAACACGTCTAACCATCTCGGAATGCACTAGAAATCACAAATACAATGTACCCAAGCAAGCAAACACCACAAACCACAAGGAATCACACAAAACAAAGGAGATCTCATGCTTAGATCAACCATGGTCAAGCACTCACCTCAAAATACAGAAGGAAAAGGTCGAAGAACAGTAGAGCAACTCCTTAGGAAGCTTCTCCTTCGTTCCCAGCAACAGAAAACTCAAGAATAGCCAGCAATCTTACTAAATCTCTCTTAGCAATCTCAAGAACACACTTTTCTCCCTTTTTCTCTCCAAAAACACAAAACGGCGACAGAGAAAAAAGACTAAACCCCTTATTTTGTCGATTTCCCCTTTAAATACCCGGTTAAACCACTAACCAAACCATCCCAATCGAAAAATCGCGAATTAAATCAAACCGGGTCGAACCCAGAAATTAGTGGTGTCGATCGATGCCACTAGGGTGTCGATCGACACTCCTCCCAAAATCACAAAATCTGGTTCGCGGATGTTACAATTCTCCCCCACCAATATGGATTCGTCCCCGAATCCCGCAATACCGTCCAGCTGCCAAGGACCTCCGTGCCACCGTCAGCACGGCCGCACGTCCCCAGACCGGACTAAACACCGTCAGCCAAGGTTTCCCATGCCACTGTCGCAACAGCCCGCACACCTCCGACTGACCCTCGAGGTCTCCCTCTAGCCAATATACTCGCATCATAAACCCTATTTGCTCACAACTCAGTGCTTCCCCCGTCCGTGGTCGCAACCAACGAATCATGCCGGCTCGCTATTAGGCCAACCACCTTAAGCTACGGCATCCAGGGAAGTCACTCACACACACTCCCCCCCGCTCTCGGGTCGCAACCCTCGAGACATACCGGCTCACTGCCGAGCCTCGGCTCACAGCTACGGTATCCAGGGAGCCTCACATATCCCGCTCTTGGGTCGTCACCCTCAAGCGCGCTCTCGATTGTCATCCGAAGCAACATACCACTCCCACTCTGTGGCCACAAAGTCCATCGAGCTATCGGTATCACGTGAGTTAGGCCCGCACGGCCTTGAGCAAAACAAATACTGATGCCAACGAGTATCTCCCGGCTAGATATACCTCAACATTTCCACAAAACTTTCCTTTTTTAGAAACTTTTTGATTCTGGAAACCTTCCTTTTGTGGAAACTTTCTATTTATGGAAACTTTCCAAAAATAGAAACCCGAGCTATTTCTCTTTTCCCATGACAACAACAGTCAAACATAAAGAAAAATACTCATCTTATTAATCTCAAAAAAGTCATAATCGTTACAATCTCATCGAAATTACATCAGAAAAAGCAAAACTACAATAACCAGAGCCATCAACCCGCATCCCGAGCACCACCTCATCTTGATACTTAGTCGCACAACCAACCACCCCTAAGCGACCAAATATCAAGAGAGATGGCTAGAATACTCCGTACCCGCTCCAGCCATGGACTACAACTCGGACCCGGCTAGACAAGCTCAAGTCGCGGTCTGCTTCTCAAACCACTTCTTAAACCTTGCCTTCATCCTCGCCTCGGGCTCCCAAGTCTGCTCCTCTACTCCATCACAGTCCCACAAGACTCTCATCAAAGGAATCTTCTTCTTCCGAAGTTCCTTGACTCTCCTCTCGAGCACCCTCACTGGTCTCGCCTCTAAAGACATGTTAGGCTGAAGGATCCCCAGGAATCTTAGCCAACAACTGATCACCCTCGTGAAGACACTTCCTCAGCATCGACACATGAAATACCCTGTGGAACGCACGCATAACCTCAGGCAACTCCAACCAATATGCCACTGGTCCACCTGCTCAACCACTATGAACGGACCCATGTACCTCGGACTCAACTTAGTCTCCGTCAATGACCTGTTCGGACCCTGCAACATGGCCATCTTGAGGTACACTCTATCACCAATCTGAAACTCAAGATCCTTTTTCCTCTTATCAGCATAGCTCTTCTGCCGATCCTGAGCCTCCTTCATGTTCAGCCTCAAAACCCGAATCTTCTCCGAGGTCTCCTGAACAAAATCTGCACCAAATATGCTCCTCTCCCCCACCTGAGTCCAACATAATGGTGTACGACACGGCCTCCCATACAAGGCCTCATAAAGAGCCATCCCAATACTAGCCTGGTAGCTGTTGTTATAAGCAAACTCCACCAAGCTCAAGTGATCTGCCCAATGACCACCTCAAACCAGCACACACATCCCTCAATAAATCCTCCAAAATCTGGATCGTCCTCTCTGACTGACCGTCTGTCTGAGGATGATAGGCTGTACTCATATGCACCTTCGTGCCCATCTCCGCCTGAAATGCCTTCCAGAACACCGAGGTGAAATTGGAATCTCTATCAGACACAATACTAGCAGGCACACCGTGCAATCTGACTATCTCCCTCACGTACTTCTTGGCCAAAACCGCTGCTCCATCAGTTTTCTTGATGGCCAGAAAATGCGCAGACTTAGTCAAACGGTCCACAATGACCCAAATAGACATCAAACGTCCTCGACACAGGCAAACCTACCACGAAGTCCATCGTGATCAAATCCCACTTCCACTCTGGAATGGATAAACTCTGTAATAAACCACCAGGAACCTGATGCTCCGCCTTCACCAGCTGGCAAGTATCACACTTCGCCACCCATTCGGCTACGTCCTTCTTCATCCCGACCCAGTGATAATACCGCTTGAGGTCACGGTACATCTTGGTCGCTCCTGGATGAATAGAGAACTTGCTCGAATGAGCCTCTCTCAGTATCTCCTGCCTCAAATCCTCACCCCTTGGGCACACATATCCGACAATGCACAAGGATAGTACCATTAGCAGAAACCTGATACTCTGCACCCGCAGCCTTAGAGGCATTCACCAGCCCCTCATCGCTCTCCTGAGCTAACCTCACTCTGCTCAACAGATCCGCTCTATCAGCTGCCTCCAAACCCAAAGGTTCCTGTGAGATAGCACACAAACTCAATGCACTAATCTCACCTACCAACGCCTCCATATCCTGCTCCTGAGCCGAAGCCACCCGCTTCCGACTCAAGGCATCTGCAACCAGATTAGCTTTACTAGGATGGTAAGCTATGTCCAAATCATAATCCGCTACTAACTCCATCCAACGCCTCTGCCTCAATTCAGCTCAGGCTGAGTAAAAATGTACTTCAGACTCTTGTGATCTGTAAATACCTGTACCTTCCCACCATACAGATAGGATCTCCAAATCTTAAGAGCAAAGATCACTGATGCCATCTCCAAATCATGAGTAGGATAATTAGCTTCATGCTTCCGCAACTGCCGCGAAGCATAGGCTATAACCTTCCCCTGCTGCATAAGTACACAACCCAACCCCACTCTAGAAGTGTCTGTATACACAACATAAGGCTCGTCCTGCTCAGGCAGTGCTAACACCGCGTGGTAGTCAACATCTGCTTTAGACTTGCAAAACTTGCCTCACACTATGGTGACCACACAAACGGGGACATCCTTCCCTGTAAGCTTAGTCATCGGCTGTGCCATACTCGCAAAACCCCGAACAAACCTCCTGTAGTAACCTGCTAACCCTAGGAAACTCCGAATCTCAGTGGCACTCTGCGGCCTCGGCCACTCCCTGATGGACTGAATCTTCTCTGGATCCACTGAAACTCCCTCAGCTGAAACAATATGACCCAAGAACCCCATCTCACGCTGCAGAAACTGCACTTACTCAGCTTAGCAAACAACTTCTGCTCCCGCAGCTTCTCCTACACTTCTCTCAAATGTACTGCATGCTCCTCAGGACTCTTAGAATATACCAGGATGTCGTCGATGAAAATGATGACTGACACGTCCAGAAACTCCTGGAACACGCTGTTCATCAATCTCATAAACGCAGCTGGCGCATTTGTCAACCAAACGGCATCATCACAAACTCGTAGTGCCCATATCTCGTCCTGAAGGCTGTCTTCCTCACATCTGCCTCATGTATAGGAATCTGATGATAACCTGAAGCCAAGTCGATCTTGGAGAACCAAGTAGCACCCCTCAACTGATCCAACAACTCATCAATCCTCGGAAGAGGGTACTGTTCTTCACAGTAACTCGGTTCAAACCCCAATAGTCAATACACAACCGAAAACTCCCATCCTTCTTCTTAACAA